>NC_039264.1:6723164-6925664 GCF_003368295.1 Carassius auratus | reverse complement strand
TGTGGTATGGGCCCCAGTGCACTGTCTGTAGTCTGATCTGATCTGATCTGTGATATAAGATTTTGACCATAATGCCCATCTAAGTCATTCATCCTTCACTATCAACAGTGTCGCCTCGCCTACTCTGGCTCGAGGTAAAACATGCCCTCCTCATTACCCTACGTACAAAGAAATGTAAAAATAAATGTGGAAATAAATACATAAATAAATATATAAATGTGAAAATAAATAAAAGTGTAAATAAATGTGCTCCAATAATGTTTGTATTTACAACATATAATTATTTTGCAGTGTAATGGGGTTCTTTTAAATCAATCTGCACAGTTAAATCACATATCTTGTTAAATCAACTGTAATACTTACCTCCCCAGGTACTTGTGTAGCTGTAGATGGGATTCTGTTATTGTAAACCACAACAACAGCAGCAGCAGCCACACACAGAACAGCAAGAACTATTCCTGCAATAGCACCTGAAGACAAACCTAATTCTGAAACAACAAATACAGACAGTCATTATTAATGTCTGGATTTAAAAATACTCACCAGCATGTTAAAATTCCTCAAGAAAAAGAGGAATTATACTCACCAATGACTGAAACACTGAATCTTTTAACACTGGTGACACCAATACTACGACGACGACGGTGAATGCTGAATCTGCTGCTGACTATCTCTAGTTGATATTCTCCAGAGTCTGTGGTTCTGGTGTTTGTGATGGTCAGAGATCCAGTCTGATGATCCAGCTTCAGTCTGTCTCTGAATCTCTCTTTACACTCTTCATCTGCACAGATCTTACTCTGATCTCCAGTGATTTCAGTGATGACAATGTCATTAAAATACCACTTCATCACATTATATGCTATTCTTCCTACGGCAGGATCCAAAGTGACAGATTCTCCCTCCTTCACTGACTTTGTCACTTCTTCTCGATCAGCAGCAGGAACATCTGAAACACAAACCAACAGATGATTGGAGGATCTTTTGCGGAAGAAAAACATCACACAACTCTTTGCTTTATATCAAACGGTTTTAAAGGTGTAAACTATAAAATCAACACAGCAGATGTTTAATATGATCTATGTACTGTATATGAACATGAATGTGTATGTAATATTACAGCTGTGCAATTAATAAAAAAAACAAGTGCAATTATTATATATATTTATTATAGCCATCAATGTAGAGACACAAAATAAATGAGTGATTCTCTGTGTAGCAATGAATCAACATTACTTATTATGATTATGATATAAAGGGAAATCATAATAACAGCAATTAGCATACAGGAAAACAGAATAAAAAGTTCTGAGTGTCACTGATATAATATACACAAACTCATTTATAATCTGTGTGAAGATCAAATTCTGCTGGATTGGTTTATTCTTGGAAGTTGAAAACTTGGCCTTACATATATACAACAAATGAGGTACATATATCTTGAAAAATAGTTTTTTCCATGTTGTTTCATATTTTGAATTGCATATTTTATCTGTAAAACACATTGATCATATTGATTTGATTTCAAACTTTAGATTGATGCAACTGAACGTGTAGTTAACCGTTAGCAAAAAAAAAAAAATGTAGTTAATAACACTTTTTTAAATGCATAAAACAAAAATCCTGTCACTATTCAAACTAACGATAACTCAAAAAATGCTAGCCAGCTCAACTTTGAACAGCTGCACCTATAAAAACACTTTCTTCATGGTAAAGTTGGGAATACTATTAATATCATTATTAAACCAATTCAATCAAATATTATTATTTTTTACTTTCACAGAAATAAATGTCAAAAGGACAAACAACAACAATTTTGGTAAAGCCATTTCTTAATAAATAGGAGTTTGTATATAAATATAAATATATCTTGGTTATTTTTTAGTCTTGGACTTGTGTCTAAATGACTCACCACAGACAGAAACACTGAAGATCTTGTCACTGCTGGTACTACTGATGATCTGTAGATGATAAAGTCCAGCATCTGTGTTTCTGATGTTCATGATGGTCAGAGATCCAGTCTGATGATCCAGCTTCAGTCTGTCTCTGAATCTCTCAGTACCTTCATTACACTCAACATCTGTACAGATGAGATCTCCAGTGATTTGAGCGATGCGAGTGTCATTATAAAACCATTTAATTCTGTCATTTTGGTTTGTTTTTACATCAGTGTTTAGAGTAACTGAATCTCCCTCCATCACACACTTGCCTCTATCCGCACCAGACGCACCTGAAAATAAATAAACTGATAATACTAAATGACATTTGGGATAATGGAACAAAAATATACATCAAGAATAGTTTCTATGTAGTTGATAAAGATTGACCATTAGACCCCTGATGAATATTAGCCCACTGAAGGTCTCGGAAAATAATTAGTCTCGTTAATATTTTATAGTTTGGGAAGCCGTTGTTGCATGTATTTAGTCTACCCACACATTTCAACAGCACGACCCATGTTGGTAGCTGATTATATTTTAACATTCATTCACAAAACACACTAAATTAGTTAAAATAAATATAATTAGTTAAAAGAAATACACAGAATTAGGAATGTGAAGTATATGTACTTTGTAAGATCCACCTTGAGCATCAGAATGTTTTAAAACAATGATTAAATATGAAATAGGGTGAGTCTGTGTCAGAAATCTAATCTATCTTGGTCTCTTTTTTTTCATTAGAACAGAATACTATATAAGAAAGACACTTATCAGATTGCAGAGATTGCTGAAAAAAAAATATTGTATGGTTGTTCATACGGTTGTTTTGTGAACAGCATGTGTTAGTTGTGTTAATTATTTGACATGTATGTGAAGGTGACAGATAAAAATGCATACGTACCAATGACTGTTACATTGAAGGTCTTGTCACTGATGCTGTTGCTGATGATCTGTAGTCTATAAAGTCCAGAGTCTGTGGTTCTGGTGTTCATGATGGTCAGAGATCCAGTCTGATGATCCAGCTTCAGTCTGTCTCTGAATCTCTCAGGACACTCAGCATCTTCACAGATGAAACTCTGACCTCCATTTATCTGAGCGATGCGAGTGTTATCAAAGTACCATTTTATTATTTGTTGTGGGGTTAAAGTCACATCAGTGTTTAAAGTGACCTGATCTCCCTCCACAGGCACAGACACAGACACTACTTCTTCACCAGCACTGGAAACAGCTGTTGAAGAAATGAACATTAATTATAAATCTGGTAAAGTGGGACAAAAATATACATCAGTAAAGTCTTGAGATATTTTTTGCAATGGATTCAGAATGCCTGGATTATAAATGTAACAAGCGAATATACAAACATATATTCAGAGTGAATATGTATTTCAATGATATTTATGAGTCTCAAGGATGATATTGTACATTTCATAATGCAAAAAAACAAACAAAAAAAACATACATACATAATACATAATTATGATCATTGCATATTTTCATATTCTCTTCAACCCCTGTTAACTAACAACAGTTTAAAGAGCTGGTAAATTACCTAGCTTTCCTCCATATCAGAACTCAATAAGACTACTTCATGTTTAAGATTAAAATAGTGCTTTGATTTTCTCATTACCTGTCATTTCAAAATACATGTTGATTGTACAAGTATTTTGTGGAAAATGTCAATGTGTTTGGTTTTGCATGACACTGAGCCATTCAGTACAGCCTATTTTAAAGAGATTAAAAACTATCCCCCTAATTTTGTAAAACAAAAGTAAGCTATTTATGTACAAGATATCCAACCTGATGCTATCAAATTGGATATCTTGCACATAAATAGCTTACCTTTTTTCCTGTAAATAACTAGAAGAATACTAAAATAACAGTAAAACTATAAGAAAAGACTAGTAAAGCAGGAAGTAAAACTATTTGTGCAGTGTTTAATTTTGCAATACATTGAAATAAAATATAAGAAATACCATGTGACAGTATAGAGTAGCATAATGAGCTGTTTTGTACATCTTAAAAATAACTGTAAGTGGAAGAAACATGAGCAGATGAGACTCACATGAAATCATTCAAGAGAGAACCCAGTCAGTGGAGTTTGTGCAAAAACCCTTTACAATGTTTGAGTGTTGTTGTCTTTTACTGCATATGATAATTCATATTTCTTCATTGAGAATCTTTAAAAAAATGTGTAAAAATCTCAACCTCATGAACCAAATCCTGTGTCTTGTTTCTGTCTTGTGTCTTGAGTTAAGTGTTGGCTTTAATGATAATCAAACAAGAAAAGACGAGGAGAAAATCACTCCCTGCTCTTGACGAGCATTTGTAGCTTTTATAAGAATTCATATTGTGAAAATTGTGCCCTACCTTCGTATTCACATCTATGCAACCTATAAATAAATTACTATTAGCACAAAATTGTTTACAAGGGCACATATTTCTTAATTCATCTAGTCACTTGATTCTGCTCTCAAAATGCACCAGATTTATGTATTTAAATTTAAAATGAACAAAATGTTCTTACAGGGGAGCTACCCTTAGGAAAATTAACCATGGTTTTACTACAAATAAAACCAAAAAACGGTCTCATGTTACGTATGTAACCATAGTACCCTGAGTAGGGAACGAGACACTGTTTCCTCTAGGGGCCGCTTTGGGGAACACCTCGTCGTGACCCGTGTCTGAAGCATACATTGAAAAAACACCAACGCGTTGGCCGGCGACAGCCTCTGACATCACTACACGGTGCGACTATAAATAAGCGACTGGAGAGCACGTCATTTATCTTCTTCGTCAGAAGCTTGCGTCCGAAGCATGGCAGGGAGCTAGAGGACGCAGTGTCTCGTTCCCTACTCAAGGAACCATGGTTACATACGTAACCTGAGACAGTTCCCTTTCGAGGGAACTTCAAACTGTGTCCTCTTAGGGGTTGCTTTGGAGAACAGTATACCCACGCCGCCATGCTGAGGGGAGTGCAGGTCAGAATCATGGTGAGCACTAAGTACCAACTCTACCATTTCCATGGGAGTTGCCCCTGGGACGTTTAGACGGCTGTCTGTGACATTATCCCTTACGGCCAAAGGCCTAAGCTGCATAGCCAGTTTATTTGTTAGGGCCTCGGCCCGGGGTAGCCTTTATCCAGGTCTTTCAACAGGTCAGCCTGATAGGCTTGAAGCACTGCCATCGTGTGCAATGAAGCCACAGCCTGACCTGCTGCTGCGTATGCTTTGCCATTTAAGCGGGATGTATCCTGGAGGGGCTTAGATGGCAAAGAGGGAGATTTAAGAGAGGATGTTTCCCCCACAGAGAGATAGCTAGCCAGCGTCTCTTCTACAGGGGGCATCTTCTCATAGCCATTTTCGTGCATGCCCTCGATGTTAGCATAACTCGTATGCTGAAACCGATGGATGCGAGAAGAAAATGGCCTCTTCCATTCTTTTTTGACTTCTGCATGTAAATCATGCAAGAATGGAAGGCTCACCTGGGCTGGAGGGCTATGGTTAGATAAATAATGCTCAACAAGGCGTTCACAGAATGTTAGTAGACACATAACCACCAGAAATGTAACACATAAGTATATACAGAAAGGGTTAAAAAAAAATTTTTTTTTCTTTTTTTTTCTACCTCGCGGCGTTATTTTGCTGGTACGCTTCCATGGCAAGTCTAAGGCCTGTTTCACATATAATCCGTCTGCAGTGCGTCTGCATTCCGTGTGCGTTACGTATGTGGTGCTGAAGCAGCACGGACTCATTGTGCTTTCACACATGACGCGTTTGCAGTCCGCTACTGATCCGCGGCTGTTTAAGCCACAAAACACAAAATTTGTCCATTATTTAGATATCAAAAACGACGACTTTATTCAGCATTGTCTTCTCTTCCGTGTCTGTGTGAGAGATAGTTCAAATCAAAGCAGTCTGGATATCCGGTTCGCGAACGATTCATTCAGTTCACCAAATCGAACTGAATCGTTTTAAACGGTTCGCGTCTCTAATGCGCATTAATCCACAAATGAATTAAGCTGTTAACTTTTTTAATGTGGCTGACACTCCCTCTAAGTTTAAACAAACCAATATCCCGGAGTAATTCATGTACTCAAACGGTACATTGACTGAACTGCTGTGAAGAGAGAACTGAAGATGAACACCGAGCTGAGCCAGATAACGAACAAAACATTGACTCGTTCACGAGTCAAGAACCGTTTCTGTCAGACGCGTCCGATTCGTGAACCGAGGAGCTGATGATACTGCGCATGTGTGATTCAGCGTGAAGCACACCGACACACAGAGCGTCTGAACTGAACTGATTCTTTTGGTGATTGATTCTGAACTGATTCTGTGCTAGTGTTATGGGTGCGGGTAAACCGAAGGCTTGAATCAAGGGCAATCATCGCAAATGACGCCATTACATAGAGCGCAAAAGAACCGGTGAACCGTTTTCTTCAACCGGTTTATTGAATCGAACTGTCCGAAAGAACTACTGGTGATCTGAACACCGATGCAACCGGTTCTTCACTCGTGAACGAGTCAGTCTATTGTTCGTTATTTGGCTCGGCTCGGTGTTGATCACAGCAGTTCAGTCAGTGTACTGTTTGAGTGCATGCATTACTCCGGGATATTGGTTTGTTTTAACTCAGAGGGAGTGTCAGCCACATTAAAAAAAGTGAACAGCTTAAGTCATTTGTGGTTTAATGCGTATTAGAGACGCGAATCGTTTAAAACGATTCAGTTCGATTTGGTGAACTGAATGATTCGTTCGCGAACCGGACACCCTGCTTTGATTTGAACTCTCTCTCACAACAGACACGGAAGAGAAGACAATGCTGAATAAAGTCGTCGTTTTTGCTATTTTTGGACCAAAATGTATTTTCGATGCTTCAAAAAATTCCAACGGACCCTCTGATGTCACATGGACTACTTTGATGATGTTTTTCTTACCTTTCTGGACATGGACAGTATACCGTACACACAGCTTCAATGGAGGGACTGAGAGCTCTCGGACTAAATCAAAAATATCTTAAACTGTGTTCCGAAGATAAAAGGAGGTCTTACATGTTTGGAACAGCATAAGGGTGAGTTATTAATGACATAATTTTCATTTTTGGGTGAACTAACCCTTTAAAAAATGAATTAGGATTGTTAAAAGCAGTGGTTCTCAGTTTCAGGCCAGCTCTAGTGGTTACACAGGAGAATCACTAAATTCAATATTAATGTTAATACATTTTAATTTAATCTTTGAGTAAGGTTTTTTTTTTTTTTTACATTTAAGTACAGTACAGTTATGTTACTTTTGTTATAACACATTTTAATTGAAACTTTAAGTCTTTAATTTATGTTACCTGTATGTAAGCACAGTCCAGTGTTAATGTTCAAACGGTGTATTTACAATGTTAAAGTGTCTGACTACAATAAATATTCTTATTAGGAATAAAACTGCCTCATTTTTTAAATGTACTCATTATTCTCAATAAAAACTTTTGTAGATGTCTAACAGAAATAAAGTCAGTCTGGTTAGTAATAAGTGAAGCTGGTAAAGCTGTTTGTGGAGTTGTTTAATCCTCCTCTGCTGAGATCTTGAGAGATTTATCTTCAATTGATTTAATCTAAAGTTGTGGCTGAAGTCAGTTGTAGTTCTTGTTTTTCTGCTTATCTTTTTTTCTGTTCTCTTCTTTCCTTCAGTGATTCTGCTTGTTAACAGGCTTATTAAGGCTGAAATTACTTCATATTTAATATACACAGATTTTGTGGCTCAGATAAGGTCCAGTTCTTTTTAATTTCTTTACTCTTGGCTGACATGTGGCATTGCTATTGCCTGCTTGTGGCTCAAATCTGGCAAACAGGAGCGGTCTGCCCAAGTGCCATCATTCCACGCTGCATGTGGGTGGGCCAGATCATCTTTCCACGGGTGCCAGATGTGGTCCGGATCTGGGCCGACACAATGTTGCTATGTGGGTCACCGATGGAGTTTCGGTTCCTTGCCGCTGTCGCCTCTGGCTTGCTTAGTTGGGGTCATTTCATCTACAGCGATATCGTTGACTTGATTTGCAAATAAATGCACAGACACTATTTAAACTGAACAGAGATGACATCGTTGAATTCAATGATGAACTGCCTTTAACTGCCATTTTGCATTATTGACACACCGTTTTCCTTATTTATGTTGTTCAGTTGTTTTGACGCAATGTATTTTGTTTAAAAGCGCTATATAAATAAAGGTGACTTGACGGCGTCAGAAAGGATCTAGAGTTGGGACTCTTTCAACACTCTAAAAACGGCTGGGTTATTTTTTAACCCAAAATGCTGGGTTGAGTCTGTTGGGTCATTTTGTTGGGTTATTTTATTTCTTTATAAACACTTTTGGGTAGTTTCAATTTACCAGGAGTTGGGTTAAACCTGCTGGGTTGCGTCGCTGGGTTGTTTCAGGCCAGCGCTGGGTTATTTAACGCGCCTTGAAGATGTTTAAATCGCTCCCCAACTGTCATTTTGGAAGAACAACGGGGCAAAGCCACGGCTTTCAACTGTTTTAAGGTAAGTTTATTTAATTTTTTCATTAATAATTATTTTCAGTTGGCAGAATTATAACTTTTTTGCGGCAACAATACTGTTAAACGTCTACAGGCCAACATTATTTACGTTAAATGATGAACTGTTTACCTCAAACGGCCAACCTACGTTACGTGACTCGCATAATCGTGTTAAGGTATCTGAGACGACAGATTAATACAGTTTTATTAAGTTTCAGACACCCAGCTAGCAAAAAATATCCGCACGGCTTCTTTTTGCCGCCGGCCCTAAGCTGTCGGCTATAGGTGCGTCCCGCTGGCGGGGATGAAACGTTTGCCGCCGAATACGTCACTCCCATTTCTTGCGAGATGCCGCCGGCGAAAAGCCGGCGGGCCGACTGCTTCATTTTCTTTGGCGGTTGCCTCCGTCTAATGGACCGCGGCCGGCTGGCGGCAAGCCGCTTTGAAATACAAGGATTTCTACTAAAATCGACCAGCAGCCAAGGCTATGTTTAGCATGTTGGGAGTTAGAATGGAAGTGGAACTGACAGCATTTTAACTACTTTTCACATCTGAAGCGATTATAAAATCATAATAGCCTATATGTGAATTAAATCCCATATTATTATTATTATTATTATTTTTTTTTTTTTTTTTTAAGCCATTAGGGTTTATTCTTGACTCTTGATTCCATGATAAGGTACGGTTTAGGAAATTAAATTTAAATTACTTTGAAACTCTGAAGCGATAGAGTAGCCTAATAGGCTATATGTAAAATTATTTTATGCACTTAGGTGAAAATTGTTTACATTTCTTTGATTTATGCACAATTGAGACATGCATAAACCAAAAATAATTCCTTTTGTAAAACTTACTTGGCAATAAATATCTTTCTGATTCTGATTAGGTTTTAAAATAGATATTTAATTCATGGTATGAACAATTTAGCTGAATAAATTGATGAAGTTAGACTTTTCACTAATGCCTGGCTACATCAGTGAACAGTGAAAGACATCTGCAACATGGCCAAAATCTTGGGTAGGTCTATACTTTATAATTTTTTATTAATTTGCAACCATGGTAATAGCCTATCATAAACAGGAAAATCTCTGTTTTGACCTGATCAGAAGGATAAACTAAAATCTAAAAGCTCCTCTGGTTTCACAGCTGCACTGGCAGATTTATGAAATATTTAGAAATATTTCGTCTTTCTGCCATTCCAGGAAATGTCATTTTATGTCTTTCATTTTTTTCCAACCTCGATTTTTTTTTTTTTTTTGACTTTTTACATGTATAAGGGATTAATTTGCAATTGCGACCTGTACAAATGTTTAAGACAGTAAAACACTTAAAAAAATGTAAACACATTATAAATGTTAGAAAGTATAGGTTTTCACCATTGCTGTGTTCAGGATTTTTTTTTGGGCGGAGCTAAAACGGTGGCTCGATGACGCACTGGAGCCAC
The DNA here is from genome assembly GCF_003368295.1 of Carassius auratus. Taxonomy (NCBI): domain Eukaryota; kingdom Metazoa; phylum Chordata; class Actinopteri; order Cypriniformes; family Cyprinidae; genus Carassius; species Carassius auratus. The sequence goes on along the minus strand of NC_039264.1, from coordinate 6,915,763 downwards.
TGAGCTCCTGGCCCCTCCCCAAACAACATAACTAGAGCACACATTCGCGTCAGTTCGCCGTTCAATCGCGAGTTTCTGTGGACTACCATCGTTTAAGTAAGTACATGTTTCCTTAACGCAATATTATGTTTACATTGTTTTTAGTTTATCTTTGTAAAATCTGTAGTCATCTTTGTTCATGCCTTACTAGTCAAGCTAAAGTAAGGCTAAAGTAAGTTAGCCTTGTTTACAAAGTTGCCGCCATGTTACAATTAACTTTCTGTAATAGCTACTTTGTTTCTTCCAGGCGTTGAGTTTTTCTTTTCTTCTAAGATACGTATGTTTATACGAGTGTGAGTACGTATGTGTTTTAAGTTAGTTTTGGTCAGTCGAATTAACTACAGTTACTTGTATGGACAATTATGCCGCCGCCCATGTGGTAATGTGGTTCCAGCAGTAGGTAGCAAAATCTACGACAAGACTGATCAGTATAACTTGTGTTGTTTTCTAACTAAACCGAATGATGATACCAGTAACGTTAGGTTGTTTTCATTTGTTTGTTCCGACACGCACGCTGCTAGTCTAGTTCAGAGTGTTAGCTAACACATGCTGTTTCGCCTTTTTTACACTGTTCAAGCATGTTGAAATGTGTATAGCTTCAGTACGTAGCAAAAGCTTTACATCTAGTGTTTTCTTACAAAACTAACGTTGTATATAGGTTGTTTAAATGATTTTGTTTGTCTGAACAAGTAGCTGCTAGTCCAGTAGCTAGAGTGGCTAGCAATTGTTAGCTAACACATGCTGTTGTGCCTTTGTTACAGTAACTTACACACTGAGGTTAAGCAATGTTGCTAGTTACATTACATGTAGAAATGTAACTAGCTACAGTAGGTATCCAAAGCTTTACATCTAGAAAGACTTCAGTATAACTTAAATTATTTGGTGTTTTCTAACAAAGCAGAATGATGGTGGCGCCGCACAGCTGAGAGGGACCCACAGCCGACCCCTTAAACCTAGGCTGACTACTGACATCCCAGCATCACTGACAACTGGAACCCTTTCTTTATCCTGCAGTCAGTAACATCAAGACCCCTAAAGAAGCCAGAAGTGTCAGACTGCACTCCCCAATCCACACTGTTCACTGTGGATATTATCATAGTGCTTAACTTATTATATTGTTAAATATAGCTTGTAAATCCTTGTGCCACAGGTCAGCATTGCAGTTATATCTGTTCTACTACTTTTTTTACCTCAGTATTTTATATATATATTTGAAGATGTTTATCACAGATACAAGAGACATCTTGTACCCCAGGTCAGCAATGCCATTATAATGGTCTATTCTACTCCAGAGCTTTATTCTAAATTATTACCACTTATCTTATTGTTAGAAATGGCTTGTAAATGTGATGTTATACCTGAATTTTTTTGGTGTCCTGCACATTCTTTGGTACCAGATATACTCATTACTTATGTTTACTGGTAATTCTTTTCATGCCAGAGCTGACCTCTTTATATTATTAACAATTATTGTAAGTGTTATAATTTGCTTGTAAGCTAAGGCTGTTTTTTTTTTTTTTTACAATTTAATTGGAAACCTGCATGTGTGTGTGTGTGTGTATTTATTTTATTTTTTTCTCTTTTTTTCTGTTATTTATATTTCAGGGATCTGACATCATGTTTCAATGACAGTTACTGTACTTTGAAATGTGGAATTAAAACGTCAAATGGAAATTTGTCTGGTTTGATCAATCATTATTCTTGATAAACTGCATTATATATATAATATATAATATATATATAAATAAATAAATAAGCAAGCGGCGACCGATCGCTCGAAAATAGCGTTTGCCTCCGACGGGCCGCGGAAGGGTCGCCTTTGATATAACGGCGGCGGGACGGCGGTTGGCCCGCGGGCCGGCCGCGGAACGAAGGCGGTAGGAAGGCGGCTGCCGCTTCTAAAAAGCGGCTGCCGCCGGCGGTGCACCGTCAAACGTGTTTGCGATTACGCTATTCTGACGCTTCTACTGCCGCCGGAGCGCCGCCGGCGGTCCGCCGACTCATTGCTATCTGGGCAGTGACGGATGGCTGAAATATGCGAATACCTGTGAAAATAGAGGAAAAAGTCGTTTCTGACACTGAAAAGCGAATTTAACATTTAAGTGAGTCAAATGAGTTCAAAAAGTGAATACGACTTTCTGCTCTAATGTAAACGCCTGCAGTTGTCCATATCGACATGTAAATCATAGAAATTACGCACAATATAGTCGGACCGCAGGTCTAAAAGAACCGACGATCCAGTTCAAATAAACCGGTTCAGTAATTCTCGAACAAAGTGATTCCCGGAAAAGAATCGACGTCTCAGGGCATTTCAAAGTGCGCGCACGCACAGTGATTGACTTAGGCCGCGTTAGTGAGGTGATTTGATGCTTTTGTGGTTTATAAAGTCTTTTTACATACAAATTATAATTCAAAATGTGTTTTTTCCTTTCAGAAAAGCACATGGATACATTTGTGAGAGAAAAAACTCGTCGAGTGCAGTCTTACTGAGGCGTCTAACGGTAAGTTCGTGTTTATTATACATTTTACATAAATTGCTTTTCTGTTATAATCAACTAACGTTAACCCTCACGTAACTTAAACGCACATATATTTGTATTTCGTGCTATAGTTAAAGCTAACTTTGTGTTCAGAATGTACCTAATTTAGCATCGTAAACATGATATACCAATTTTCCAGCTCGTGTTTTTGACTTGTCCTTATCACTTTGGTACATCTATAAGTGTTTATATATGGACTGTTTTAAAGCTGCGCAGTAACCCAGTACCTACGTGACTTGTCATAGAAATGTCTTTGTGCGCGCATGCAGTGTGATCGCCCTTATTTGTGTCTGTGTTTGATATAGCCAGCATATTAACATAAAACTGTGATTTATAATAACTGGAAAATCCCATTGATTAAACCTTTTGAAAGAACACCTTTCAGCCAATCACTAGATCATATTCTGCTTAGATATAACAATTTGTATTTTTTATTTTTTTTTTACTTCATTTTAAAGGTTGGAACAAACATGGAATTCCCTAAACGAGCAGAGTCCACAAAACCCCATCCAATTGTCGTGGCGATTTAAAAATGCCAGCAGATCTCTCAGGCATTGATCATAATTAAAGGACAGGTAAGGATATTCTGGACTATTTTCAAAAGGAATTGCAAATTGTATATTTAATTGTATTTTTCCACATGTGGACGCATACATTGTGACATAGTCCAAACGCAATTGAAAAGCATTTGAATTTCAGATGCTTTACACAGAAAGCTGTCAGTTTGTGTCAAGCGTGGGACTGTACTATGGGGCGTGTTTTTATTGGGATATATTCTGTAGTTTTTACCCCAAATCTCTCACTGTTTGCACTCTGATGCACGTCAGCAAAACAACATTGCAGTTCTACTCTGATTTACCTATTTGCATTTTACCCTATATTTTATTCCTCAGGTGAAAAGCATTTGGTTAATGGTGAATATTGACCAATAGTACCATGTGGTTCTAACTGTTAGCAGGGGATAGTAGTTGCATTTGGGGTAAAAATGACAGAATTATTTATTATGTGAGATGCCAAGAATATAAGGAGATCCGGGTTGCACTGTCTGTTCTTTAACACGCATCTCTCTGAGCGGCAGCTGCCTTTAGTAGTGCCTTAACCTCCATTGTTCAAAGCATTTGGCACAATTGTCTTTGAGTGACATCACCTCCCAATACAAACACTCTCCATAGTATGGTCCCACCCCTGACAAAAATTGACAGTTTTCCATGTGAAGCTGAAGTAAGTTGCTAAAGTAATTGCGATTCCCTTTGAGTTTTGGCAGGTAACGTGCAACACAGTGAAAAAACAGACATGGTAATTAATAACACCTCATGTACTTGTTCTTATGATGCATCTATGCTAACATTAGTCTGTTTCTCTCTTATTCCAAGGTCACCGTAGTCACCCGTATCCAGTACGTATCCAGACCAGATGGTGGATCAGCACCTAGAAAGGACCTTTACTGCCCTGAAAGACAGCGGAGACCAGGACAACTAGATACAGATCCCCTGTAAAGACCCTGTCTCAGAGGAACACCAGGACAAGACCACAGGAAACAGATGATTCTTCTGCACAATCTGACTTCTTCAGCCTGGAATTGAACTACTGGTTTCGTCTGGTCAGAGGAGAACTGGCCCCCAACTGAGCCTGTTTTCTCTCAAGGTTTTTTTCTCCATTCTGTCACCGTTGGAGTTTTGGTTCCTTAGTTGGGGACCATTAATATCAAGCGATATCATCGATTTGATTGCACAGAGGGACAATACATCACTGAATCAATGACAAACTGACTTTAACTGAAAACTGAGTGTTTACTTTTGTCCCTTTGCATTATTACACACTATTTTCCTATTTAATACTGTAAAGCTGCTATGATGCAGTATTTGATCAATATGACAGGCTTATTACTTTATTACTTAATTTTTGTTCAGTGTTTTTGAAACCGTGTTTTTGTTCAAGATTTGCAATTGTGTTTGGATTATGTCACAATTTGTCACATGTGGAAAACGCAATTGAAAATATAATTTGCAATTCCTTTTGAAAATTGTCCTTCCATAGACAGGCTCTATAACAGAGTACACTGCTCTCATGTGTAGATCTTTGCTTCAGAGCTTAAGTGTTTGACAGTAGTTCACCCAAAAATGAAAATTGTCACTAATTATTCACCCTGGTCTGTAAGCTCTCGAATATCATCGAAAATATAATAATTAACTTGTGTTCTGAAGATGAACGAAGGTCTTACGGGTTTGTAACGACATGAAGTTGAGTAATAAATGACAGAATTTTCATTTTTGGGTGAACTATATGTTGAACTACCCTAAGCAGTGCACATCTACCTACATAGGAGTCTTTATATACTTGATATAAATTTAAGAACATCTTTAAATTTAAAGAATGTTAATTGTCAATGTAATATCACTGTGTATTTAAATAGCTAAAAATGTCAAAATGTAATAGTTAAACAGCGAGACAGGTCATTCAGAAATAATTTTCTTATTGCAACTGTAGTTCTGTGATTTTTATTTTATTTATTTTGCATTTGCTGGAAACAAAAAAAGGGAAAATTCCATGTTTGTCATTGGTACTAATTTTTGAATGTCAGATGGCATTAAAATATTTTTTAACAGTCTAAATAACCTGTATTCTTCATTATTTATTAATCCATGATTGCTTTGTTAAGCAAAGGTGAGATTATAAGAATTACCCAGCAAGAATAACCCAGAATCATAAAAATGCAAACCCACAAATGGTAAGAATGACTCTGTCTTGGGTTTTCTCAATAACCCAGCATGCTGGGTTAAAATGTGTAAACCAGCATGCTGGGTTACTTTAACACAGCACGTGTTCTGTCCAATATTTACCCAGTGCTGGGTTGCCAATTGGGTTATTTTTAACCCAGCCATTTTTAGAGTGAAGGATCACCCGAAGCACAACCACACTATATGCACGAGGCTGTTGGGTCTAACATTTTAGAGTCCCCGTCGGTAGAAATCACATTCTGCATTCCACAAGGTTTAAAAAGACACTGCCAAAATAAGATACTTTATATCGACCCTACTGTTAAATACTCATAATAAGTGACATTGTTCTTTACAATAGCGACGGAATTGAACATCACGTTTCTGCATTAATCCGGAAATTTCCGGAGGCGATAGGCCGAAAGTAGGCCTTGAGGAACGGGACCACGGACGGACAAACATACAGAAAACAGAAGCTTAAATGGGGTCATGTCTATCACAGTGTCATCTGAAACATTCAGCAACTCAAAACAGCAATAGCGAGTGGTACATTCATCAAAACTGGCACAAAATTATAAAGTCTACGTCACAGCGCCATTTGTTTTTATCTTTTAAATTAAAAAAATGGTGTCACAAATACATTTCTTACCAGACAGGAAGAGTGCACACACTCCGAGTAATACGGAGACCTTCATTTTCACCACTTTTCCACAAAAAAATGAACGCAGGTTCTATGGAGAATATAGGGTGTTGCCCCTGACTCGAAATGAAAGTGAAAGTCACTGATCATTCGTGTTTTTTTTTTTTTTTTTTTTTTTTTTTTTACCAAAAATCCTTTGGTGTTATGTAATTGTATGACGAGTCTTTCCTACCTAACCCTAAACATACCCCTTACAATAATGAAAAATAATAATTATTGTACAGTGAGACAAATGCTGTGTCGGAAACGGTTTTTTGCCGAATTCCGACTCCCTGCCAGAATCTGACTTATCGATAGTATCGATGCCAACACTGGTATTGGTATCGGATCGATACCATTGTAATTGAATCGATAATTTAATTTAAATATCTCTCATCGACGTTCATTATATTTTGCTCGTGTCTTCTACCTTTACAATCCTGAACTAACGCTGCTTTCACATCCTGGGTCCAATTTGTTCCTCCTCTCCCTCCTGCTGCTGTGATTCGTTGTTGTGTCGTCACGTGACTACTGACACAACGCGCGAGACTTAGGTCTCTGCAGAGCAAAAGTGGGCGTTTATCACCATGTGGGTGTTTTCAAACTGCTGGGTGTTTCTAAATGAAAGAATTCATTCTACAGTCCCTAATAACTAATAATTTTATGGACTTCAATACATTAATAAAAAATATTGCCTAAATAATTGATCATTCATCCACCTCAGAAATAATCTGCGTTTCAGAGTAGCGCGGTCACGCCATCTGCGCTTCAAGTTCATTGCACGTCTACTCGGCGGTGCGTGGTATATATTAACGTGCGAACGCTACAGCCTAATTATTTTAGTAAATCCTCCTTCGGTTGTCATATTTATTCAAATTCATGAGAATGATTGAATTCATTCACGTTTTAAGTGTTATAAGCGCGTATGTTATCATTCAATCTGTTCCTGCTGTATGCTGTATCCTGCTTATGTGGAGAGAATCTAAATTGTTATTAATTTTTTTTTTAAAGGATAAAACCAAAATGCCATGTCATTGTTTCATTATTTAATATTTGCATGCCAAAATCAGAAAAAAAATAAAATAAAATCATAAATCCCCAAATCATGAAGAATGCAATCTTTTTCACTATACAGTCAGATTGGAAAATTCATATAAAATTAAAATCAAATTGTTTTTGGCAAACTCCATCAGATCCTTGTTCTACATGTGCCCATGTACCACATTGGTGATTGTCATATCATTTTACTGTATCATTCTTTAATAATTGCGTACCAAAATCATGAAAAATTATAAAATTTTCACAATACAGTCAGATTTGAAAATTCATAAACGATTAAAATCAAATTGTTTTCTGCAAACTCCCCCAGAATCTTGTTCTACATGTGCCCATGTACCACTGTGGTGATTTTCATATCATGTTACTGTATCACTCTTTAATAATTGCATGCCAAAATCATGAAAAATGCTATCATTATCACTATACAGTCAGATTTCAAAATTCATAAAAAATTTGAATCAAATTTTTTTCTGCAAACTCCACCAGATTCTTGTTCTACAAGTGCCCATGTACTACTGTGGTGATGTTCAAATCATTTTCCTGTATCATTTTTTAATAATTGCATGCCAAAATTATGAAAAATTATATATTTTTCACTATACAGTCAGATTTGAAAATTCATAAAAAATTACAATCTAATTGTTTTCTGCAAACTCCACCAGGCCCTTGTTCTACATGTGCCCATGTACTACTGTGGTGATGTTCATATCATTTTACTGTATCATTTTTTAATAATTGCATGCCAAAATCATGAAAAATGCTATCATTTTCACTATACAGTCAGATTTGAAACTTCATAAAAAATTAAAATCAAATTGTTTTCTACAAACTCCACCAGACTCTTGTTCTACATGTGCCCATGTAATACTGTGGTGATGTTCATATCATTTTACTGTATCATTCTTTAATAATTGCATGCCAAAATCATGAAAAATTATATATTTTTCACTATACAGTCAGATTTAAAAATTCATAAACAATTATAATCAAATTGTTTTCTGAAAACTCCACCAGACTCTTGTTTTGCATGTGCCCATGTACTACTGTGGTGATGTTCATATCATTTTACTGTATCATTTTTTAATAATTGCATGCCAAAATCATGAAAAATGCTATCATTTTCACTATACAGTCAGATTTGAAACTTCATAAAAAAATAAAATCAAATTGTTTTCTGCAAACTCCACCAGACTCTTTTTCTACATGTGCCCATGTACTACTGTGGTGATGTTCATATCATTTTACTGTATAATTTTTTTAATAATTGCTTGCCAAAATCATGAAAAATGCTATCATTTTCACTATACAGTCAGATGTGAAACTTCATAAAAAATTTAAATCAAATTGTTTTCTGCAAACTCCATCAGACTCTTGTTCTACGTGTGCCCACGTACCACTGTGGTGATGTTCATATCATTTTACTGTATCATTCTTTAATAATTGCATGCCAAATTAATGAAAAATGCTATCATTATCACTATACAGTCAGATTTGAAAATTCATAAAAAATTAAAATCAAATTGTTTTCTGCAAACTCCACCAGACTCTTGTTCTACATGTGCCCATGTACTACTGTGATGAGGTTCATATCATTTTACTTTATCATTTTTTAATAATTGCATGCCAAATTAATGAAAAATGCTATCATTTTCACTATACAGTGAGATTTGAAACTTCATAAAAAATTAAAATCAAATTGTTTTCTGCAAACTCCATCAGACTCTTGTTCTACGTGTGCCCACGTACCACTGTGGTGATGTTCATATCATTTTACTGTATCATTCTTTAATAATTGCATGCCAAATTAATGAAAAATGCTATCATTATCACTATACAGTCAGATTTGAAAATTCATAAAAAATTAAAATCAGATTGTTTTCTGCAAACTCCACCAGACTCTTGTTCTACATGTGCCCATGTACTACTGTGATGAGGTTCATATCATTTTACTTTATCATTTTTTAATAATTGCATGCCAAAATCATGAAAAATGCTATAATTTTCACTATACAGTCAGATTTGAAACTTCATAAAAAATTAAAATCAAATTGTTTTCTGCAATCTCCACCAGACTCTTGTTCTACATGTGCCCATGTACTACTGTGGTTATGTTCATATCATTTTACTGTATCATTCTGTTAATAATTGCATGCCAAATTCATGAAAAATTATATATTTTTCACTATACAGTCAGATTTGAAAATTCATAAAAAATTAAAATCTATTTGTTTTCTGCAAACTCCCCCAGACTCTTGTTCTACATGTGCCCATGTACTACTGTGGTGATGTTCATATCATTTTACTGTATCATTCTTTAATAATTGCATGCCAAAATCATGAACAATTATATATTTTTCACTATACAGTCAGATTTAAAAATTCATAAACAATTATAATCAAATTGTTTTCTGCAAACTCCACCAGACTCTTGTGTTGCATGTGCCCATGTACTACTGTGGTGATGTTCATATCATTTTACTGTATAATTTTTTAATAATTGCATGCCAAAATCATGAAAAATGCTATAATTTTCACTATACAGTCAGATTTGAAACTTCATAAAAATTAAAATCAAATTGTTTTCTGCAAACTCCACCAGACTCTTGTTCTACATGTGCCCATGTACTACTGTGGTGATGTTCATATCATTTTACTGTGTCATTCTTTAATAATTGCATGCCAAAATCAAGGAACATGCTATCTTTTTCACTATTCACTCATATTTTAAAATTGTTTTCTGCAAACTCCATCAGATTCTTGTTCCACATTTTTTCACTGTGGTGATTCTCACCATACTTTACAGTATGATTGTTTTATAATTGCTTACCAAATCATGATCAATGCTATCTTCTTCCTCACTGTAAATACATTTTAAACAATCCATTAATAGGTAAAATCTAATTGTTTTCTGCAAACTCCACCAGATTCTTTTTCTACATCTCCTCAGGTACCAGTGTGGCGACTGTCATCTTACTTTACTGTATAATTTTTTAATAATTGCTTACCAAAGTCCTGACCGATGCTATTGACCTCGCTATATCCACACACAAACCTGTAGACTTTTATTTACTTTTGGCTGGCTTTGGGATAACCATGAGGTTTGGATATTGACTGTGTATTTGACATTATGTTTGGCTCAATGAAGGTTTTGGTAATTCTCATCCTGCCTTGTGTGTGCGTTTTCCCTGTCTTCAGCCACAACATGAACATGTCATAACTTACAGGTGAACATTTACAAATATGTATAATATGTATAATATGTATAATTTTAATAAACATTTATGTAGCCTATACCAGTTTAATATTTTATCTGGTCTTCCAGATAAAACTTTCAGTGTTGTGATGTACTATAAAATGTCCATATAACTGCATGTTTCCATTATCACTAATCTTAAGCTTCCGTCACTGTCCAGCCAGATCATCACAGTCACAAAGGAATTACTGTTAGTATAGTGGTTGTAGTTCTAATTTGTATATTGTGGCACATATCTTCATTATGTTGAATGGTCTCCAATGTCTCCACGATGCTTCAAGAAACCCACCTGCAAAGCTACAGTACTATTTACATTTTAAATGCTGTAATAAATAGTGATATATATATATATATATATATATATATATATATATATATATATATATATATATATATATATATATATATCAATTAAATTATAATAACTACATTAAATCAACATTTGATGTGAGCATTTTTTTGATGTGAGCAGCTTTTGTCCTCTATCCACTTGCAAATAGTGGATAGAGGACACTATATGGGGGGGACACTCCATAGAGGACACTCTATGGGGGGAGTGCATGTACGGTTCTCTCTCCACCTTCAATACCACGACTTAGGTGACCTTGAGCAAGGCATCGAACCCCCAACTGCTCCCCGGTCGCCGCAGCATAAATGGCTGCCCACTGCTCCGCGTGTGTGTTCACAGTGTGTGTGTGTGTTCACTGCTCTGTGTGTGTGCACTTCGGATGGGTTAAATGCAGAGCACAAATTCTGAGTATGGGTCACCGTACTTGGCTGTATGTCACGTCACTTCACTTTCACTTTCACTTTCAGGTCACTTGGCAGGTATGTTTTTGTGGTATCTTGCAGACATTGCCACAGTTCTTCTGGATTGAGTCTGTCTCAGTTGGTTTGGTTTCTTCATGTCATTCCAGACAGAATGGATGTTGATAAGATCAGATCTCTGTGTAAAGCACTGGCTCTTGTCAGACAAAAATCTCAGTGGATTATTACAATTAATGTCAAAATAAATGTTTGGAAATGTATACTTAAATACATTTAAAAACATTAAAGCTGGACCGCAGACTGAAGTCAAAAGGGCCAACAAGTGCTAAGCATCTCTCGGGGAACTCCTTCAAGACTGTTGGAAGACCATTTCAGGTGACTACCTCTTGAAGCTCATCAAGAGAATGCCAAGAGTGTGCAAAGCAGTAATCAAAGCAAAAGGTGGCTACTTTGAAGAACCTACAATATGACATATTTTCAGTTGTTTCACACTTTTTTGTTATGTATATAATTCCATATATAATTCCACATGTGTTAATTCATAGTTTTGATGCCTTCAGTGTGAATCTACAATTTTCATAGTCATGAAAATAAAGAAAACTCTTTGAATGAGAAGGTGTGTCTAAACTTTTTCTCTGTACTGTAACACTAATGAGCTGATGGTATTTCAGCCATCTGTTCCATATTAATGAATCCTGACTCTAACACATTCTGCACTCAAAGACCAGAATGTGAGTAAACAAGGACCTTCGTTGTTTACATAATTCACCATTTTGGGCACCCTGAAGTCGGCCACTTCCTGCCTTGAGTGACAGTTATTACACCTATTAAGAAATTCCAGAGCCACGTGGGCGAGCCTCAAAGGGGACATGAAACCCCCACTTTTCACACACCCATAAGCACACACACAAAAAGAAACCTTTCTTAAAGTTCTTTATCTTCGTCATGTTATTAATATGTTTTTTTAATGTTTGTGTGTACAATGGTTAATCCTTGTTATGCGAGGATTATAATTTTACTATTTTATAAGTTGGAAAATGTGTCTCCTCGTTTTAAGGTTCTCATGTCTCTGTAACCCCACTCCTGACCAGGTCGTAAAACTTTATGACCCCACTGGGCAACAGGACAGGAAAGAAGCCAAGTCACTGGCATCTTTTTCTCAATGTATCCTAAACTATTACTTTTTCAATGTGGTCGAGTATTGGTCGAGTGGTCAAGTATTGCTTTTTGGTGCATTAGAGATTCCCCATATAAATTGGAGAATCTGCAGTTTTAATCGTGAGCTAATCAAACGTTAAATGTGTGTAATTATGCATTTGAATGTAACTTCGTGTTTCTATCAGTTATATATGTACTGTTTGGTGTTTTTGGAATTGTCATGTTGTGACCCAACTATTCCCCTGTGTAAAATGTGTGTAAAATCTATTAATCTTGAATTATGAACTTGCTAGAATATCACTGATGAAATCTGATAAGCCCTAAATCATTAGGGTGGGTGTTTCTACAGAGACAAAGGAACTTTTTCCCGCTACAGATCGCGGACATTCATTGGTTGTTCACGCGAACAGAGGCATGAACCATCCCAAGCCATAAGAGCCGACCGAACAAGGTCCGCCCTCTCTCTTCCTTCACACACGCTGCTAACCGGCTGCGACCCTCGTCGCTCCCGCGAAGGCCGCTCTCATATCGCCGTCCCCCTCAGCACAAGGGCTGAGAGAAGGAGCCATGAGAATGGAAGCTTTCCGGAAGCTTTCATTTTCGTTGTTTTGTTTTCTTTCCTTTACTAAGTTTATTCAACTATTCGCCTCTCCACACAAGGAAGACGAATTCTGGAACATTGTTTGTTAAACCTTTAGAATACCGCGCGATTCCGCAGCAGCCCCGGGCCGGAAGACAGAACAAAGGCCCCGCTCACGCTGCTCCACGCTCACGCCAAGATCCAGCGCAGCTCACACGTGCTTCACACGGTCTCCAGCTCACGCACACTGGACACTTTGCAAGTATCATTTTTTCTATGGAGATTTAAATGCTGCTTAAAGTGTGTCTATGATTTGAGTCGTTGTTGGCTTCCAAAAGTTTACTGTCTGTGATTTTCATACCTGAGCTCATTCTGTGATCTCTCCCTCTTTCTCTTTCTCTCTCTCTCTCTCTCTCTCTCTCTCTCTCTCTCTCTCTCTCTCTCTCCCTCATTTGGATTCCGTTATGTCTTGTACAAAGTTTACTGTCTGTAGTGTCGTACGCGTATTTACTCTGTGTGATTTGTAGTTTGATGTATTATTAGTCAATTATTAAAAACCCATATATTCATGATTGTCTGATTTGCCTCCACCCCGCTCACATTACGAGTCACTGAGATGTCTGATCTAGCTACAAGCTTTAAATTTAGAAACTAAATTTATCATAATGATAGGATATTGTTTTCATGGCCAGAGAATATTTTTCCTTGAATTATAAGAAGTGATAACTTTATTGAAAATTGATAAGTTAATCTTACGGACGTTTGCTGGACAAACCACTGTTTGATTTGCAGTAATTTACAGTAAGAGATATCACAATAATTGATATGAAGAATGGAATATTGACATATTAATGAGTAAATTACAGTGCCCTGTAAGGAGTTATTGGTATAGACAATTGAGCTATTTTTCATCTTCAATAAAATTTAGTGTAACTGTCATATGAGATATATATTAATCATATTCCTGATTAATTATTCAAATTCCCTATATATCATTTGAGTTAATTATTATGTACAACCCATTGTTGTTACAGTACTATATATATATATATATATATATATATATATATATATATATATATATATATATATAGGTGCTGGTCAAATAATTAGAATATCATCAAAATGTTACTTTATTTCATTAATTCCATTCAAAGAGTGAAACTTGTATATTATATTCATTCATTACACACAGACAGATATATTTCAAATGTTTATTTACTTAATTTTTGATGATTATAACTGACAACTAAGGAAAATCCCAAATTCAGTTTGTCAGAAATTAGAATATAAGTTAAGACCAATACAAATAAAGGATTTTTAGAAATCTTGGCCAACTAAAAAGTATAAAAATGAAAAGTATAAGCATGTACAGCACTCAATACTTTGTTGGGGCTTTTTTTGCCTGAATTACTGCAGCAATACCCCGTAGATTTTCTAAGGGGTTAAGGTCAGGCAAGTTTGCTGGCCAGTTAAGAACAGGTACTTAAGAACCTGGTCCTTAAACCAGGTACTGGTAGCTTTGGCACTGTGTGCAGTTGCCAAGTCCTGTTGGAAAATGATATCTGCATCTCCATGAAGTTGGTCAGCAGCAGGAAGCTTGAAGTGCTCTAAAACTTCCTGGTATACGGCTGCGTTGACCTTGGACCTCAGAAAACACAGTGGACCAACACCAGCAGATGACATGGCACCCCAAACCATCACTGACTCTGGAAACTTTACACTGGACATCAAGCAACGTGGATTGTGTGCCTCTCCTCTCTTCCTCCAGACTCTGGGACCCTGAAATCCAAAGGAAATGCCAAATTTACTTTAATCAGAGAACATAACTGTGGACCACTCAGCAGCAGTCCAGTCCTTCTTGAAGCGAGACGCTTCTGACGCTGTCTGTTGTTCAAGAGTGTGTAACAGATATGCAGGTCAGCGATTCATGGGTTAAATTCTGTTTTATAAATTCAGACTGTTGGTACTAAATGCCAGCCTGGCTGGACTTAAATTACTTTACGATACCCATGCGAGCCTCAAAGGATACCTGAAACCCCCCCCCAAATTCCTCCAACACACTGGAGACAAAGGAAACCTTTTTGTATAAGTTCCTTACTTTCATTTTATTATTAATATGTATTTTAATTATGTTTTTGGATTGCATAAAATGGTTAATCCTTGTTATGTGAAGAGTATAAGTTGCAAGCTCATACTTTAGGAAATGTCTCTCCTCACTTTAACTTTCTCAAAAAGAAATGTTCTGCAACCCCCACACTCCTTGGTAGCTCGTAAAATTTTACGACCACACAGGACAGGAGAGAAGCCAAGTCACTGGCTTCTTTTGAACAATGCATTCTATGGAATGTATTCATTAACTTTCTGTTTTCATGTTTTATAAATGTATTATGTATTCCCTTTTGGTACATTTAGATGTTTCCCAACATCTGCAGTGTTATCATGTGTTAAACAAATCTTTAAATGTGTAATTCGATCTAAAAATTAGATCTTTGGTCATATATATATTATGTCTAGTCTTGTTCTAATCGTCATGCTTTGACAGACCCACCTATCTAAAGTAAAGTAATGAAAAATGTATTATTCTGGAATTACGAACGTGCTAGAATATCCCTGATGAAATCGGACAAGTCCTAAATCATTAGGGTGGGTTGTTCCCAGAGACAAAGGAACTTTCCCGCCGCTTCAGATCGCGGATGTTCATTGGGTGGTTCACGCGAAAAGAGGCGTGAACATCTCAAGCTATAAGAGTCGACCGAACAAGGTCCGCCTATCTCTTCTGCTCTTCTTCCCGTTCTCCGTTCTCGGACACGTCGCTCCGCGCGGCCTCGGGCCGCGCTCATTTTCTCCTTCCCCCTCAGCACACGGACTGAGGAGAGGAAAGCCATTTTCATGGCTCATTTGGAAACTTTCATTTTCGTTGTTTTCTTTTCTTTTCTTTACTAAGTTTATTCAACTATTCGCCTCTCCACGCAAGGAAGACGAATTCTGGAACAATGTTTGTTGAACCTTTCAAATACCGCGCCGAGGACAGAACAAAGGACCACGTGCTCCACGCTCACGCCAAGCGCAGCGTGCACGCGCGTCACATGGCCTCCGTTTCATGGCACATGGCTGTTTCAACGGGAACAGCGCACAAAGCTTCACAAAAAGACCACGCTCACACGCTGGGCCATGCAAGTATCACTTTTCTATGGAGATTTAAATGCTGGTTTAAAGTGTTGTTATGATCTGATTTGTTGTTGGCTTCCAAAGGTTTACTGACTGATTTTCATACCTGAGCTCATTCTGTGATCTCTCTCGCTTTCTCCACTTCTCTCTCTCTCTCTCTCTCTCTCTCTCGCTCTCTCTCTCTCTCCCTTTTATTTGGATTCCGTTATGTCTTGTAAATGTTTATTGTCTGTATTTTCGTACGCATATTTACTCTGTGTGATTTGTAGTTTGATGTATTACTAGTTGAATTATTAAAAACCCATATATAAAATGATTGGCTCTGGACTCCACCCCACTCACATTACGAGTCACTGAAATGTTTTGGTCTTTAGCTACAAGCTTTAAATTTAGAAACTAAATTTATCATAAGGATAGGATAATATTTTCATGGCCAGAGAATACTTTTCCTTGAATTATAAGGCGTGATAACTTTATTGAAAATTGATAGGTCTACAGTGGTTTGCTGGACATACCACGGTTTGATTTGCAGTAATTTACAGTAAGAGATATCACAATAATTGATATGAAGAATGTAATATTGACATATTAATGAGTAAGTTACAGTGCCCTGTGATTAGTTATTAGTATAGGCAATTGAGCTAACTTTCATAATCAATAAATTTAAATGTAACTGTC
This sequence comes from Carassius auratus, assembly GCF_003368295.1. Classification (NCBI taxonomy): domain Eukaryota; kingdom Metazoa; phylum Chordata; class Actinopteri; order Cypriniformes; family Cyprinidae; genus Carassius; species Carassius auratus. The sequence goes on along the minus strand of NC_039264.1, from coordinate 6,899,121 downwards.
ACCTGAGAGCTATATTAATCATATTCCTGATTAATTATTCAAATTCCCTATATATCATTTGAGTTAATTACTACGTAAAACTCATTGTTGTTACATTTTGGTGGAGGATAACGCGGGCATTTCAAACTTCGTTTTGTGAGCAATCAATCTGGGTATATGGTTTTTAATAATTTCTGCACGTGCGCTATGAAATTATGTAACGTTACTTGTGAGATAAGTCGCAAGACGCGAACTCACTCCTAACTGACTGAGGCAAGAAGCTGGTCAGTAGCACCTAGGTATTCATAGAAACTTAACAGTATAGTCACTGTTATTTTTAATGAAAGTAAACTGCAGTATAATGTTAAAAGTATCCTGTTAAGAAAGACCAAAATCTTTTCACAGTGAGAACATTTTAATATCAATGATTAAAAGATAAAGAAATCTTTTATTAGTTGCAACATGTAAATCTGAACATGAGCGATGTTCCTCTGATTCAGTTAAAAAGGCCTTACTTATTAAGTATCGTTATTGAATTTGTGGTGAACCACAGTGATATTCAAGATTAAAACGATAAAAACTCCTGGTCTAAAATTGGCTTAGCTACCCGATTTTTAAACCTAAAACATTTAAATCATAAGTGCTATTTTGATAAATGTTTATGGGATGTCAACAGGTGTAAAAATTCCTGTTTTTCACATTTGTGTCTGGGCAGTGAAACGAATCCTGTCCTTACACTCTTGTGAAGTATATAGCACCACAGAATCAAAACTTTCTGTTTGTTACTTGTGATTTTTGATGCAGAAAATCAGCCTGACAAACGATCAGATAATTTCTAAGTCATATTGAAATTGTAATTCCTAATCTAAACACCAGAGGGAAAGCGTGGTTCAGAAATTTCAGGTTACGCCCTGCTTTCTGATTCCAGCTTGCATGAGTGCAAAGTCGCCATCCCGTGGCCGTTTCAGATAATGCGCTCTGATTGCTAATTTCAAATCCCCTGTGATGTATTTGAATTAGATGTTTAAATTCTCGATAATTATTTGCATTTACAGCTTTGCTAGTGCGAATATTATTACAGGGAACAAAACATTTTTCCCTGCCTTTGATTGTTTACATTTACTTTGAGTTTGGTTCAAACATGATTTGAATTAAAATGTAATTGTTTAATAGTGGAAATCTAGATGTTTCAGGTCAACTACTGATTGACCCACTTAGAAGGTAAGCCATCTAGTGGCAGTCCCCTGTTAAATCGACTAACAGACCTCTGTCTTTTCCATTCTGTTTTGAAGTGCATGCCCACTTCTACCCTTTTTAATTAATCTCACCCTGTTTGATTAATTTCATAATTATTAATGATAACTTACAAGCTATCATGGGTTATTATAGGATATTATTCAGATTTTCCTTTTAATTCTTACATGCTTATTTTAAATTTTGATTTAAACCAGTTTTGAATTTTTAATTTGAATTAAGTTTTCTGCTCAGCAGGTTAAAGACAGAGAAGCAGTACTTTCCCCCCCTTGTGGTGAAAACCAGCTACTCCTTCTCCCTTGTTTCATTCCTGTCTTTTATTTTGATTTTTATCATTTTTGTTCTCTCTTTTGATTTAGGTTATTTTAATAATTACCATTATTATAATTCCCTTTCTTTGTTTTATCATCCATAGGTAAAGCTGTTACCTTTCCTCTCTACATATAGTTACTCAATTGATGTTAAACAAACCAAACCTTAATTAACTTTAAGTTTCCTTTGTTCATCCTTTGTGTATTTGATTGTAGAACTCCCTTGGTGATTGGACAGTCATCTCAGGTTTCCAGTGAGCAAGGCTGCCCGACCGGTGTTACCGATACTGGCTGCGAGTGAAACTCGGTTCCTCTTGTCTCAAGAGACATCAGCAATTTTGGCTCTCCAAAGGTTGTGCTAAAAGTCATAAGCCGTTCGAGACGGCGCCACGCCAGAGTAACGGAGGACCGGGGACACTGCGGTTGAGTGTTTGGGGAGCACCGGGGAGGTTGACCAAGCCACTGGTTCCCACCTGAATGACTTCAATTCACCCAGGTGAACCCAATGTGATAAAACCCATCCACTTATTATAAACCACAGAATATTAGATATTCCCCCGGATATATTTTAAGTGTTCTGACCCTTTTACTGCTTTAAGCCACACCATATTTCTAGGTTTCCTACCCAGATAGCCCACTCACCTGTTGGCCCTATCTTAAAACCTAGCAGTAGGCTTAGGCCTCCTTATTCCCACTAACACATTGTGTTTCTATTGTTTTTATCTCATTTCAAGTGTTGTTTCACTTTGATTTTTTTTCCACCCTCTGTTCTGTTGTGATTTGTTTCTTTCATTTTCACATAGAGACAGTAACCTGTGAGCCACCAACGAAGTGAAATAGTAGAGCGACCACCAGCAGCCGGTGTCATCACACGACCCGCTAGGCTACTGCCTGTCAAATCTCCATTTCAGGTCCTTCGTTGACCCAAGTTAATTGGCTACTTAACTGTCTGACTGTTTGCATCAGTTAGCCCCAAAATTCTCATAAACGGCACAGCCCGTATGAGTATAGCTCGTTAAACGTAGAACGAACTTGCATTGGTCTTTTTGTGTGTGTGCTGTGCTTCTCTCACCGACAGAGAGTCAGGATGTTCCAGGCATCCAGTCCAGCAGTCCATGGGGGCCACCTCTCGACATGGTTGAAAGCAGTGACGACCCCCTTCCTGCCCAAGGACGCCAGTAACCTGCAGCACCCAGAGCAACTAGACACCGAGCTAGATGAACTGATGGCACGCGATCCAAACCAAAGCGACTACTACAGAGAACTCGCCAGGATCTTCGGAAGCCCAGTTCCCATTCTCGTCGCCCAGGCACGGCTCAGTGAACGGAGCAACATCGCGGAGGAGGCCTGGAAGGACCAGGCCCCAACCCAGAGTCATCTTGATCAGCTCCTCCTCGAGACCCAGAACCAGCACAAGAAAGAGGACGACACAGATCCAGAGCTACAGAAAGGAGTTGAAAGACTTCACAATGCCCTGCAAGATCTTCGCCTCGACACAGATCAAAGAGAACAGCTGGAGAGAGAAGCCAGAAAAGACCTCAACAAAAAACTCCAGCAAGGTGACGCTCTCCTAAAAAGAGCAGAAACTGAACTGAAAGAAAGAGACTATAAAACCTGGGCCTGCAAAACACACTTGCAAGCGGCCCGAGCTAATTTCAACAAGCTTACTCTGCAGAGAGACAAGCTCCAAGATGAACTTGACACTGTTCACACAGAACTGAGACAATCTCACAGATTACAGAGTGGCTGCATCGGAGAAACGCACACCACAAAGTTTCTCCCGGCCCGCCACTCCAACCCTTTCAGCCAAGAACCCAGAGCTGAAAAAGGGGGTGTAAGCTCACTTCTAACGAAATCACCAGCCAGCTTACAAGAACACCTGTCAACAACGGAGGGGAGAGAACCCTTCCAGAGAACGCATGTCACTAAACCCTGCACTGCTCACAGAGAACTTCACCAAGCTAGCCAGAAGCATCTCTACATTCAATCTAGATCCTGCAGGAGGACATGACGTTCATGCTTCTTTACAAGCCATTGACTTTAATTTGCAAACTGTTGCTAACGTGACAGATGTGAACACATTGTACCTATTAAAAATCACGTCCAGCCGAGATGTGCAGTGTTTTCTGGATCGTCAACCAGAGACTGTCAAAGCGTACTACCAGCAACTGCTACAGACTTTGATTCTTGAATTCTCTGATCCAAACTCAGACCATGGGCTCCTTATTGCTATGGACCTCAAACAGGGCCGATTTGAAAACCCACAGACTTTCTGTAGTCAGCTACGAAACACCTACTTCGGAGCATGCAACGAACCAGGTATGGAACAGGATGTCAACTTAAAAACTCTGTTCCTCCTAAACCTACATGCCAGTTGGAGTTTTCATCTCAGAGTCCCAGCGTGTCCACGTAACAGGACTACACAAGAGTTACGAAACTTAGCCCACAAAGCTTGCACCGAGCAAAAGACTATTTGTGAAAAGACTGTGAAAAACCCCAAAATCTCTGTCTCTGAACACTGCTTGGAGTTATCCCTAGATGGCGCCCTACAACACCACAGTCACATACATTTTCACAGAGAGTCAATACCGTTCCAAGCCAGCAGAGGGCAACACAATCGTGGTGGTGCTCATCCAACGCACCAGAGCGAGCGATTCCTACCAGCCAGGACACAAAGCCCCAACAGCCGGCAGTGGACCCTCGACACGACACTGGTAAGCTCAACCCTGAGCCCAGGTCAGAAAAACACAGTGCAGCCACGTCTGAGACAGCAGAGATCCTGAGGGTGCTGAAAGAGCTTCTTCACATGAAAACTCACAAGGAAGATGAGCCAAGCACACAGAACACTGCCTGTCATCTACAGACCACAGAGCTAACCGTCGCAGCACAAAGTGACAGCATCACCCAAGCTCCACAGCTGACCGCTGCACACCCTGAACGAGACAACACAGGTCCTCACACCAGGTACCACAAACACAAGGTACCAGAAAATGCTGTTTTGACTACCTGCCTTCGCAGCGAGCTACACAAGACCGGTCCTCACCACCCACCGATCGTCACACCTGCCCTGATGCCAACATTCCTGGGCAGCCTTGTCAAAAAGGGGGTGGACCGAAAAGGAGTCAGCAGGGAAGACCTGATCGACACAGGATTTAACCTGACGGTGATCCCATCTCACCTTTTCAAAAGACTCCAATTTGAAGCTAAGAGACAAGATCGAACTCTTACACCTCAAACTTATGAACTGAATGTACAGGCGTACAGACAGAATGACATCCAGTTTGAACAGGTTGTTTCCATTCACCTGACAGTCGTTCTGATGAGTCTTATACATCCAATGTATGTCCCACCAATGAACACTCATACATTCCTCATCAACAAAGACCTGCTAGAACACTTTGACCCTTTTCTGAACTTCAAACAGCTAAAAGACTTTGCTCAAGTGCGAGAACTTCTTTCTCTCCAGCCACACAGGTTGCTAGAGCCAGACGGTCAGGTCACAGAGGTCACGGGAACCCCAGCAGCCAGCCATGAGTACAACACCCTTACGACAAGCTCAAGTTCAAGCCTCTGTACCTTAGTCAACAAACAGGGTACGGTGGTACCAACTTACACCAAAGGGGTCGCTGTTCGGCTTAACCTGCAATGTGTTCAAACCTTACACCACACGCTGGGTTTCTTCCAATCCTCACCTGAATGTGTGGAACTCGGACTCACACTTGCAAACAAGCATGTCAAACACCAACACCTGTTCCAGCAATGTGATAACATCACAAAAACACACAATGTGATCGTGTACTGGAAGAAGGTAAAAGGACACTCAAAGTTACCAAGTCTAGACGAGGACTTTAAAGATCACACTGACACCCTTGCCAAAACTGGCACACTAAACAACATTCTGGGGTCACTCCCAACCCACCCACCCACATTCAAGGTTGAAGTGATTACACCCAGCATAAGAACTTTGCTAGCTAAACTGCCTACCTCAGAATCGCTTACGCTGGCTCCGTTGTCTATACAGACCAACATAGCGGACATGCGGGCTTCTGAAACCTTGATAATGACTTTGCTTTACCACCTCTCAGACCCCTCCATCCACCCTGGCAACAAGTCTACAGTCCCTGACAACCAAAGCCCCAGACCACTGCATGATACACAAACCATGCTGCGTGCACAGAACAATATTGTGGGTTGTGCACCGTCTGACATCACAATGCCAGGGCGTGTAATGCCACGGAGCAAAAGGGGGATACTGCCAATATATTTCCATGACGCAGCATGTGCTGCACCACGCAGCACCAGAGCCACTGACACAACACTGAGGCAAGCGTCATGCCAGCAGCAAGATGTGGCAAAACATGGGCGAGGGCGAGCTAAACCCAGTCGCCGCCCACGAAGCAAAGAGACTGTCCTGTCCAACCAAAGACAGGCCTTGTTTGTTTCTTTCTCCCCTTTCTCTCTCTCTCTCCCTATTATCTGTACCAGGATGCTGCTGTGGTTTGCCGTGCCGTGCTGTCAGCCAAAGAGAGGACAGCTGCCACCGAGAAAACCGCTGAGACTCCTGACTACCGATGACAGGGCACACTACCCCAGCACTGTAACCGAATACAGCTGTACAAGGTTCCGATGGAGAGAGGACTCCCTCACTCACACTGAGGCCAATGTCAAACACATGTTCAGCCAACATGAGAAAGTGACTGTTACACAAATGGAGTTAAGTGGACACCACCACCGCTCCAAACAGTTCCCGGGAGCTTTGCTTAGAGCCGCTGCTGCCACCAGAATGTTTAACATTGTTATGTCCAGTGTCAATGCAGCGAACCAGACTGTAAACTCCTTGAAACCACTGTTTACTGTCGTCCAGAAGAACTTTACCCAGACTCAGCTGTTTACAGCGTTAACAACAGACATGCTGTGGGAGGTTAGCTCCTCCAATGACAGCCTAACCATGAGTAAAACCCCACCATACATGACACCTTTAAGCCTTGTGTTAACTGTGCTGTCTTACGCCAGCGCCATGCCAGCTGACCTGCTACAAATACACCTGGCCAACTCTCTGGATAGCGCCTTCCTACGGCACGTCAACCCCAAACAGAGAGAAGTGAATGCGCTCCTGAACCAAGCCATCAGCGAGTCAAGCCAAGTCTACAGACCTAAAGACATTGTCAGTGTCAGGTTTTGGGAAAGCAACCCCCACACCAAGACACATTCCAAATGTGGTGGCCTACCACGACAGCGACACACAGCTGTACCTGGCCTCAAACATGCCCATGTGTACTTTGTCCAAAGACATTCATTATCTCGGCCTTAGCAAACCCTTCCTCAGACACAACTCTGAAGGAATCTGCGAGCTGCAACCCTGGGTCAGCGATACGCGCTGCCCTGCCGAAGCCAAGCCTCTTACACAAGTCACAGAAACGCAAGCAGAGATTGTGGGTAACAAATGGCTCGTCAACACTCCTGTGCGCTCAGCTACACTGAGCTACAACCAGCATGACACTGCCACCCGCGCCAACCTGCTTGACCAAGTACTGAAGGATACCACCCAACACATTGACATCACTCCCGTCGACACAGCCCTCCAGGCACTGTCTCGACAGCCCGTTCTAAACCCGCCATCTGCGGTCCGAGCCTGGACTGCTGCCGACACTGCACGGTGCATCTCCACCGTCATTGGTCCCGCCCTGACTCTGGGCGTGACCTTCATCCTATACAGGATACTCAACGAGATGCAAACCTCTACAGCCAAACTCATGACAACTGTGGCTGGAGGTCTCCGATGGAATCCCCGGAAGAGGGGGTGCCAAGTCAAAGACAACACCGAACCTCATCAAGCTGAATCCTCAGCTCCAGGAACCACCTGCCATCTTGAACCACCTGCCGTCATGATTCACCTTTCATCTGCCCATAGTGATGATTGCCGTCCGATGATGTCCACACAGGGACTTCATCCGACGGAAAAGGGGGAGATGTAACACTAATGAGCTGATGGTATTTCAGCCATCTGTCCCATATTAATGAATCCTGACTCTAATACATCCTGCCTTGAGTGACAGTTATTTACGACAAGAAATTCCAAAGTCACGTGGGCGAGCCTCAAAGGAGACACTAAACCAACCACATTCCAACATACACAAGAGGAAACCTTTTTGTATAAGTCCCTTACTTTCATTTTATTATTAATATGTATTTTAATTATGTTTTTGGATTGCATAAAATGGTTAATCCTTGTTATGTGAAGAGTATAAGTTGCAAGCTCATACTTTAGGAAATGTCTCTCCTCACTTTAACTTTCTCAAAAAGAAATGTTCTGCAACCCCCACACTCCTTGGTAGCTCGTAAAATTTTACGACCACACAGGACAGGAGAGAAGCCAAGTCACTGGCTTCTTTTGAACAATGCATTCTATGGAATGTATTCATTAACTTTCTGTTTTCATGTTTTATAAATGTATTACGTATTCCCTTTTGGTACATTTAGATGTTTCCCAACATCTGCAGTGTTATCATGTGTTAAACAAATCTTTAAATGTGTAATTCGATCTAAAAATTAGATCTTTGGTCATATATATATTATGTCTAGTCTTGTTCTAATCGTCATGCTTTGACAGACCCATTTATCTAGAGCAAAGTAATGAAAAATGTATTTAATCTGGAATAATGAACTTGCTTTAATATTCCTGATGAAATCGGACAGGCCCTAAATCATCAGGGGGTTGTCTCAACCGAGACAAAGGAACTTTCCCTCCGCTTCAGATCGCGGACATTCATTGGATGCTCCCTCGAAAATGGGCGTGAACTATTTCAAGCTATAAGAATTGACCAAACAAGGTCCACCCTCTCTTCTTGCGCTCTTCTTGCTCTTCTTCCCGTTCTCCGTTCTCGGACACGTCGCTCCGCGCGGCCTCGGGCCGCGCTCATTTTCTCCTTCCCCCTCAGCACACGGACTGAGGAGAGGAAAGCCATTTTCATGGCTCATTTGGAAACTTTCATTTTCGTTGTTTTCTTTTCTTTTCTTTACTAAGTTTATTCAACTATTCGCCTCTCCACGCAAGGAAGACGAATTCTGGAACAATGTTTGTTGAACCTTTCAAATACCGCGCGAGGACAGAACAAAGGACCACGTGCTCCACGCTCACGCTCACGCCAAGCGCAGCGTGCACGCGCGTCACATGGCCTCCGTTTCATGGCACATGGCTGTTTCAACGGGAACAGCGCACAAAGCTTCACAAAAAGACCACGCTCACACGCTGGGCCATGCAAGTATCACTTTTCTATGGAGATTTAAATGCTGGTTTAAAGTGTTGTTATTATTTGATTTGTTGTTGGTTTCACTAAGGTTTACTGACTGATTTTCATACCTGAGCTCATTCTGTGATCTCTCTCGCTTTCTCCACTTCTCTCTCTCTCTCTCTCTCTCTCTCGCTCTCTCCCTCTCTCCCTTTTATTTGGATTCCGTTATGTCTTGTAAATGTTTATTGTCTGTATTTTCGTACGCATATTTACTCTGTGTGATTTGTAGTTTGATGTATTACTAGTTGAATTATTAAAAACCCATATATAAAATGATTGGCTCTGGACTCCACCCCACTCACATTACGAGTCACTGAAATGTTTTGGTCTTTAGCTACAAGCTTTAAATTTAGAAACTAAATTTATCATAATGATAGGATAATGTTTTCATGGCCAGAGAATATTTTTCCTTGAATTATAAAAAGTGATAACGTTATTGGAAATTGAAATTCAATCTGGTTTGCTGGACAAACCATATGTTTGATTTGCAGTGATTTACAGTAAGAGATATCACAATAATTGATATGAAGGATGGTAGATTGACATATTAATGAGTAAGTTACAGTGCCCTGTGATTAGTTATTAGTATAGGCAATTGAGCTATTTTTCATAATCAATAAATTTAAATGTAACTGTCACCTGAGAGCTAATTAATCATATTCCTGATTAATTATTCAAATTCCCTATATATCATTTGAGTTAATTACTACGTAAAACTCATTGTTGTTACAATACATTGAGTGACAGAACACTTCTCTTTTATCATATATTTACATATTTGGTATTGCTGGATTCAGCACAACCCCACCTTTCCAACAAGCCATCATATGTGTTTCTATGATAATGCCAGGCAAAGCAAGCACAAAGTAAATGAAAACATTCTGCATAGATATTGAATTTGTGCATGTCCGCTTATTTTAGATATGTGTTTACATGTCTCTATTTATTCCATACATCAAGATATTCACATCCAGTCTTTTGTAGTAGTTAAATCAACTTCCTGACTACAAACATGTCAAGTTTCAAAGCTCTCAGAGCTTGTGTGATTGATCTACATTAGTTTACATGCCTTAACTCCCATACGGACAGGCTATATTTTAGTCCTTTATTGGTTTTGTGGTGTATAACAATATCTGTTAATTTAACAATCTTAGCAGTAAAATATTTTTAGCCAAGAATCCATTTCATATATGGGAGACCTTAGAGATGAGGAAAAACATTGTTGGGTTTAGTTCTACCTCCGGTAGGGGTATCTCGAAAATTCAGGGGCATTGTCACTAGCCTAGAAATGCATGCTCGCCGCTACATGAATCATCATTTTATAATTATTAGTTGGCCAACCAGGCTATTATTAATACATTAATTTAGGGGCCTATACTAGCTACTACTACAATAAGTGGATATAAGTGAAGTGTAATCGTGGGTCGCGCTGACGGATATACGTGCGTGAGACTGTCATGTCAGTATGTCAGTTTAATTATAACGGGTTGAATTATCAGATTATGAAAGTTATGAGGTTATGAAATGTCTTTCTATATTTGTTTTTCTTTCGTCGACATCAACTTCTCTCTTTTTTTTTTTTTTTTTTATTACTGTGTAAAAATATAAATAGAAGGATAACCCAAAAAGGCCCGAGGCCCGGCCGCATGTGAGCTATAACATGAAAATTGGCCGAAGCCCGGCCCGAGGGGCATAAATAAATCGGGGCGGCTCGGGCTGAAATGCAGGGCTTTAGTACAGTGAGGTCAAGGCAGGAGGTGTAGTGGAGGTTTGGTTCTGTTTGATATCACAGCTTTACTTATGCTTTCTATTGTAAACGTTTAATTATTGGCTTATTCATTTATTGTGGAACTATTAAATAAATAAGTACTTTTTCATGTAAAAATTAAATAAACGGACGGGTCAGAATACCAGCACGTCTGTTTACCCACTTCAAGCACTGTCTACAATAGGCAAAACATTAGAATCTTGATTTATTTTTATTCATTTATATACTTTTGAACAAGTTTAACCAGTCATCTTGAAAAATTATTGTAAAAATTATATTCCAAGTGCACCACACATGAAGTTGTGAACATGATGTGAATGGTAAATTACTTGTTAAGTATTTTTGCAGAAAAGATGCATGAACTTATAACTACATCTTGTACAAACTTGTCTTATATATATATATATATATATAGTATGTTCAGAAATAATATGAGGAAAATAGTAGAGGTGTAGCTATCAATTCTTTGACAGATTATTACATTGATTAATCAATTAATCAGATAAAAATATTTTTCTTTATTAAAGAGCAATACTAAATATACAAGAGAAAATAATATAGGTGTCTTAAAATAAACAACTTCTTTGTTTCTTTTTTGTCAAATGAAACCGCACACATTAGTACAGCGGCACCCAATCCCAGTCCTCATTAGATTAGCCCTAATTTAATGTGATTCACACGATCTGTGATACTCCAATCTCACTTCATAACATCAGTCGATTCTTCTAAATAAATCCTTCTGTTAGATGATGTGGCTTACACAAGGCACACAACATATTTCATAGTCTTCTAAGCAGTGATGAAGGATATGTAAATTAGCATTGCATTTTTATATGCTTAATTACATTTACGTTTATTCAATTAGCAAACGCTTTTATCCAAAGCGACTTACAAATGAGAACAGTGGAAGCAATCAGTAACAACAGAGCAATGATATAAAAGTGCTATAACAAGTCTCAGTTAGGTTAAAGGGTTAGTTTACCCAATAATCATAATTATGTCATTAATAACTCACCCTTATGCTGTTCCAAACCCGTAAAGCCTCCGTTTATCTTCAGAACACAGTTTAAGATATTTTAGATTTAGTCCGAGAGCTCTCAGTCCCTCCATTGAAGCTGTGTGTACGGTATACTGTCCATGACCAGAAAGGTAAGAAAAACATCATCAAAGTAGTCCATGTGACATCAGAGGGTCAGTTAGAATATTCTGAAGCATCGGAAATACATTTTGGTCCAAAAATAGCAAAAACGACGACTTTATTCAGCATTGTCTTCTCTTCCGTGTCTGTGTGAGAGAGAGCTCAAATCAAAGCAGTCTGGATATCCGGTTCATGAACAAATCATTCGATGTAACCGGATCTTCTGGAACCAGTTCACCAAAGAGGGTGGGTGGGGGTGTTGGGAATTAAAGTTCTTTAGTTAAATGTATAATGCATGTAAAATGTATTTTATAAAAAGACCATATATATTAGAACCTGCTTTCAAGGTTTACAGTTTCAGTTTACAATTTTGACATACAATATCATGACATTTTTGATCTGAACACAAAATTAGATCTGCTTAATATCAATAAATAAGTGGTTACAGGATTCCTAAAGAAAGCAAAACAAATATAAAACAATAAAATAAATACAGATGTTGAGCCTTTCCACTTGGATTTCACATGTTTTTCATTTTGTGTTTAAAATGTTCTGTGTGGAATCGCTGAAACCACAACACGAGCATCACCCCATCTGCACAAAACCGTCCCAACCGCCCCACCTCGTCCCGCAGCGCACCGCACGAGCCCCTCTGCACACGGTCCCGCGGTGGATGTACCACAAAAGCCCAGATGACGGCACACTTCAGCTTTGTACTGAACTAGGAACAGGGGCAATCCTTTCACCCTCCATTATTAGAAGCCATATTAATGCTAACATTAGTGGCGTGCCCTAATGCTAATATTTCCTGTCACTCTCACTGTCATTCAGAGATGAAGACTGCCATCTAGTGGTTGGGATGCAAACTCAAAAGCCCCTTTCATATTGCCGGGTCGCCTTCTGTGTGAAAGCAACCACGTCCCGGGATTGATTCCGGCATTGAACCCGGGTCGGGGACCTAGTAACATTGCCAGGTTCAACCCGGGACGAGCGCTGTGTGAACAAAAGCTAGATCTAATGCCGTGTCGAAGTGATGACTCTTTTACCGGCTGTTTTGAAGAAAGATCAACGTTCGCGACAAAAAAATATGTGCAAACTGTAATGAAGCAGAGATTAGTTAGTTCCTCACTTTCCGCGCTGACGCCGAGATCGTTCTCTTGCTTCAGTGAAAGTATAACGTGCCTAACGTTTTCGACTCGTACATTACACGTCACGCCCTGATGTCACGTGTCGTTACGGGATCTTCACGGGTAGTGTGTGAAAGCACACACATATACCGGGTCATCACTGGCAGTGTGAAAGGGGCTAAAAAGAAACAACTTCCATGAATCTGATATGATTTTTTTTTCAGTATTCCAGTTTTGAGAATCGATACAGTATCACCAAACAAAATATTGCGATACTCACGTGTATCTATATTTTCTTACACCTCAATACTACACAAAACAACATTCAGTAAAATAGTCCATGTTTATACAAAGCTAAAGTAAAGCATCACACATGACAAATAACTTGGGTCTATTTTTTATTGGCACATTTAAACTCAGCTTTTGATGGGCTACAAAAAAAATCACAACTGTTTTGCTGCAGCAGAGACTAGAAATACATACTGCAATGTAAATACATATAGTACATACTCATTAACAAATACTAATAACAAAAAAAATCTTTAGATGTTGAAAAATGGCTAAAGACTCAGCTGATAGAAATGAAAAACGCAGGTCATTCCACCGACTGGGAACGGTCCAGAAAAAAGGTCTGCGAGAGTGATTTTTGTGCCTCTTTGAGATGACACCACGAGGGATCATTAATTTGCACAACGCAAGCTGCTGGAAGGAGCGTAAGTCTGAACTAGTAAGTTTAGGTATATTGGTGCAGAGCCAGTGGTTATCCTGTAGGCAAACATCAGTAGCTTGAATTTGATGCGAGCCGCTGCTGGTAATCAGTGCAAACTTATCGAGAGAAGTGGAACATGAGCTTTCTTTGACTCCATGAACACAACTCTAGCTGCCGTACTCTGGATGAGTTGCAGAGGCTTGGCAGTTACATATAGGAAGACTTGCTTAGAGAGCATAACAATAGTACAGTCTGGAGAGGACAAAAGCTTGGACAAGGGGTTGTGTGGTAGGGCTGGGTTATGTCTTAGCAGCATTAAGATCCAATAAAACTAATAGAGAGATACACCCACGATCAGATGATAAGAGCAGATCATTTGTAACTCTAAGGAGAGCAGTTTCAGTACTATGATACGGTCTAAATCCTGACTGGAAATCCTCACATATACCATTTTTCTCTAAGAAGGAATATAATTGTGAGGATACCACCTTTTCTAGTATCTTGGACAGAAAAGTGAGATTCGAGATTGGTCTATAATTAACAAGTTCTTTGGGGTCAAGTTGTGTTTTTTTATGAGAGGCTTAATAACAGCCAGTTTGAAGGTTTTGGGGACATATCCTAATGACAATGAGGAATTAATAATAGTCAGAAGAGGATCTATGACTTCTGGAATCACCTCTTTTAGGAGCTTAGATGGTATAGGGTCTAACATACATGTTGTTGGTTTAGATGATTTAACAAGTTTATACAATTCTTCCTCTCCTATAGTAGAGAATGAGTGGAACTGTTCCTCAGGGGGTCTATAGTGCACTGTCTGATGTGATACTGTAGCTGACGGCTGAATGGTTGCAATTTTATCTCTAATAGTATCGATTTTAGAAGTAAAGTAGTTCATAAAGTCATTACTGCTGTGATGTTGGGAAATGTCAACACTTGTTGAGGCTTTATTTTTCGTTAATTTAGCCACTGTATTGAATAAATACCTGGGGTTATGTTTGTTTTCTTCTAAAAGAGAAGAAAAGTAATCAGATCTAGCAGTTTTTAATGCTTTTCTGTAGGATAGGTTACTTTCCCGCCAAGCAATACGAAATACCTCTAGTTTTGTTTTCCTCCATCTGTGCTCCATTTTTCGGGCTGCTCTCTTTAGGGTGCGAGTATGCTCATTATACCATGGTGTCAAACGGTTTTACTTAACCTTTCTTAAGCGTAAAGGAGCAACTGTATTTAAAGTGCTAGAAAAGAGAGAGTCCATAGTTTCTGTTACATCATCAAGTTGTTCTGAGGTTTTGGATATGCTAAGGAATTTGGATACATCAGGAAGATAACTTAAAAAGCAGTCTTTTGTGGTAGAAGTGATGGTTCTTCGATACTTGTAACAAGAAGTAGAATTTACAATTTTGGCTAAATGAAGTTTGCACAGAACTAAATAATGATCTGAGATATCATCACTTGGCTGCATAATTTCAACACTATCAACATCAATTCCATGTGACATTGTCGAAATCATACTCTAGTTTTAATGCTGAGTAGGTCCTGAAACGTGTTGTAATAAAGGGTTTTTATCATTCAACAGACTTTTTAGAGATTTTCACCATTTTGTATTGTCATATCCTCATCAAAAACATACCTGGAGTTGTGTTTTATTATGTGCTAGTAATCCAATGTCAAACTCTTCTGCAATTGAAACACTGACCCATACTCTAGCAAATTTCACAAGGAGATTTCAAATAATGTTTTCACCATGTCAGTCCTTAGGGCTCCTAAAGTACTTTAACATCCCGAACAAAGCTTATGAAGGAATCTTTCAGAACATATTTTCACTAAGAATAAGAATAAAACAGAATTAAATTGCAGTACATTTTTTATTTTTCCTGTAAACACACAACTTATACCT
Source organism: Carassius auratus (assembly GCF_003368295.1). NCBI lineage: Eukaryota > Metazoa > Chordata > Actinopteri > Cypriniformes > Cyprinidae > Carassius > Carassius auratus. The sequence continues at coordinate 6,883,649 of NC_039264.1, read as the reverse complement.
GGGAAATAGCTTCATAGCTTATGCTGTGAAATTGTAAACAATCATTCAAATCAAGTGCCAATGGCATGAAACCTGAATGGAACTCACATTTTAAAGTAAAATCCATCAGAAAAAAGTATTGAAAAAATATGAAGAAAGAAAATGGACACAAAAAACTTGCTTCGTGAAAAAGAGCAGTGAATACTTAAAAAAAGTGAATTTCAAATACATTTAAACATTAACCTCTCTCTCATTCAGTCATAATTAGGCTGCAAGACTGATCACAGAACATGTTTGTAAAGCTTTAAATGTTAACTGTTAAAAAGCAATGTTATCAGCTTCTATGACTAAACATTTGCAAACAACATTGTACTGGAGAATCTGAACATATAAAAGTCAGTTCAGTAGTGCAAAGTTTACAGGTTACTCTTCGGGAAGCACGTGACATAAAACGAAGCCAGCTATTGGCTGTTCACTACTTCTCCTGCTGTAGTGGCTGAGTAAAACCTGCGGTGGCTCATTACTGCCACACTTTGGTCATCGCAGATTTAAAATATGCACGAAATGAGCCACTTATGGCAAATAAAAGTTGTTTAGCAACTAATCGATGGCTAAATTACTTGACAACTATTTTAATAATCGATTTTAATCGATTAGTTGTATCAGCTCTAAATAAGTCGCACCTGACTATAAGTCGCAGGACCAGCCAAACTATGAAAAAAAGTGCGACTTGTAGTCGAGAAAATACGGTACCCTTTTTTTCCAGTGGGTATGATATCTAGCATACATGTTGCTGAATTTGATGTTTTAAATGTCTACATGTTTTCATGTCTTTCTTTGTGCCAATAAACTGGTCTTTACTTGTTTTTGTGTCTTTTCACCCTAGACCCGATGGCACTGAAAGAGAAGAGTCAAGAACTGAATGAAACCGAAGAGAAAAATCTGAAATGTCATGATGTCATGGCTGGGGAAAACTCTTTTAGTTCCTCTCAGACTCGTAAAAGAGAAACTAGAAAGTCTAAAGTCCAGATGATAGTTCACACTGAAGAGGGACCGTTCGCCTGTCAACAATGTGGAAGGAGTTTCAGTCAAAAAAAAAGCCTTACAATGCACTTGAAATCCCACGAACCTCAAACCTGCAAGAAGTGTGGGAGGAGTTTCAAAGCTAAAGTAAATCTTAAGGCTCACATGAGAGTCCACTTTGGTGAAAAGCTGGTCATGTGCTTAGAGTGTGGAAAGAGTTTCAATCAAGAAGCCAGTCTTAAAGGCCACATCAGAATTCACAATATAAAAGGCCCTTTTACCTGCAAACCGTGTGGAAAATATTTTAAACGAAAGGAAAACTTTGATGTCCACATGAGAATTCACACTGGAGTGAAGCCGTTCAAATGCCCTCTCTGTGCAAAGAGTTTTTCACTGAAAATTAATTTTACAGCCCACTTGAGATTTCACACCAGAGACGATCCTCACACATGCAAAATGTGTGGGAAGATCTGCTCATCAAATGATCATCTAATGTCTCACATGAGGCTTCACGCTAGAAAGAAGGATAACAACTGCGTACTGTGTGGAAAGCGTTTCAAAGATAAAAGAAGCCTTATGAATCACATGATTATTCACTCAAGAGAGAAAGGGTTTAGATGTCATGTGTGTCAAACAAGTTTTGCTGACAGGGATCTACTTAAGAATCATGTACAAAATCACACCGTGGACAAGCGGCACATGTGCCATCAATGTGGAAAAAGTTACAAAACCAACAAATATCTTCAGGCCCATATAAAACTTCACGCTGGAGAGAAGCCTTTCACATGCGAACTATGTGGAAGGAGATTCACAAGTAAATCAGGCCATAAGAACCACATGAAAATTCACTCGAGAGAAATGTTTTAATGTCATTCTGAAGAGAAGCCTTTCTCCTGTCCTCAGTGTGACATGAGTTTCATACATCACATAAGCCTGAAACGGCACTTTGAAACTCATTCTGGAAATAATTCCTTGTTTCCCATGTGACAAAAGGTTTAGAAATAATGCATTCACTCTGGAGAAAGACAGTTCATTTGTGATTGGTGTAATAAAAACAGCAAACGTTTGAAATATACTTACAAATATATGAAAAGTCATTTAATTGTGACCCTGTCTGTGTTGTTTATATAAAAAAGTACCCTTACAAAAAGTTTGTTCAAGACTGCTGTTAGTATACTTGTTTTTGACAAAAATAGGAATAAAAAGTAATTGCCTCCTTTTAAAATAAAAATGGAGCACACAATTTTTGTCTCATTCAGCTGTATTTACTGTAATATAAATAGCTACAGTTTACAGAGTGTAAAACTGTGTCTTTTCAGCCTGCCCCAAAGTCTGTGCTGTTCATCATTAGCCGTGTTTCCACTATCGAGCTAGGACCGGGCGTGCTAGTGCGTGCCAGGGCCAGTCGCGTTTCCACTGTCACTTCCGGGGCTTGATCGTGCCTCGCCGGGGCTTCCTCGGGGCCAACGGACAGGGTTTTTTGGCCCGACGAAAACCTTGGGCCAAAGCGGGCCAGCTGGGGCTAGAGGAGGGGTTATGAACAAAGGCGGAGATTCTCCGTGTCTGGAGAGCGTCAGCGCGGATCATTTCAGAAAGATAACAGCTGTAACACCAGCATTAAAGACTTTTTAAAATAAGTTGAGCTCAAAACTCACTCTTAGTTAGCAGCAAGTGTTTTAAATAACTTGATCCGATCTGGATTATAATCACTAAACAAGGCAGAAATATTTATAAGCGATGTAAAAGACTATGCACGCTAAACATTAACGTTATCATGATAAACATAGTAAATATGACCGCTTGGAGAAATCAGACGTCAGCTTCTTATTCTCTATTACAATCCTGTGATTATTTAGTAACTTATATTATCTGTCACGAGTCTCGTCTTGAGGGTTTAGGTGCACATCGTTGCCTATCATAAAGAACACATTATGCTTTTATAAAAATAGAGATATTATCATTCATTCTAAATGTGGCTACAGATAAACAGAAACAGACTTGACTGAATAAGCAGGCTATTTCATAAGCGTTATAAAAAAATAAATATTATTAAGTATTTCTGTGTGATTAATTTTGAGTCCTGAACAATTAATTTATGATCAATGTATCACTTCTATAGTAAAACTTAGATGCTTTTGAATTTGAATAATTACCAACGCATGCAAACAAATTAGGGCTATGAGCCCAGCCCGGCCTGTTTTAAGCCCTGACTCACACTGGCCCCACAGTGGAAATACAGCTAATGATCCATCTTCAACAGATCCCTGGAGCTGTGTGTAGTCCCCTTCTGCTTCAGATGCTCCACCATTATTCCTGCACCCAAGAAACCAAAAATAAGAGGACTTAATGACTACAGACCTGTTGCTTTAACATCTGTGGTGAAGTCATTTGAAAGACTGGTGTTGGCCTACCTGAACATTACTGACATTACTGGACTCTTGCTGGACCCTTGCCGAGCAAACCGCTCTGTGGATGATGCAGTGAATATGGTGTTAATGGAGATGATGATTTTGCAATTGTACTGGCTTGATTTGCTCTAAACTGATGTACTGTAACCTAAGTAGTAATAATGCTTTTGCTTAAGTACTAATATGTAACCCTGTGATTAATGCTATATGGAAAATATATTGCGTAACTTCACTAACATTAAGAAAACTGCTTACTTGCATTAAATGTATGTAGTGACTGATTTAGAGTAGAAACGATTATGCATTAGAAATAGTTTTTATGATAAATGGACAATATAGTAGTTAAGGTGTATTTCACAGATGGTTAAGAGGAAAAGGACTAAAGCAATGCGATGTAAACAACTGAAAGCCTCGGCAGAGGGGTTGGCAGCGCTCCAGGTGATGAACCAGCGTTCGACGTCTGTGTATAAAAGACTGAGAGAGACTCGACGGACGGATACTGAACAAGCGCAGTATCCCTCGACGCCTGATACCAGCTGATTATACATTGATCTTGTAACTTTACTATTGTACGTTGATATAACTTTTGTTAACTTTAATAAAACTTGTATTTTATTATTGATACGCTATGGTCTGCAAGAGTAGTAATTTAAGAGCCGTGAGCAAGAACTGACCACAGGGAAGTCTTCTGAGCAAGTTGTAAGTACTTTCAGAATGCTTATAGTTTTGTCCAGAGTCGACTTTACTTACCTACCTGAGAATAATAAAGAAACAGGCAAAAGGTGTATATATAAAGGAGACACAATAAAACAATGGGATTGCACTACATCATGCAACATTTGGACACACCAGGGACTTATGCAAGGGTCTTGTTAGTGGATGTCATCTCTGCTTTCAAAACCATCATCCCGGACACCCTTCAGAACAAACCCATAACCTCCTCCATCTGTCAGTGGATCACCAGCTTGTTGAAAGGAAGGTAGCAGCTAGTGACGATGAGGAAACTCACACCATCATCACCGGAGCTCTCCAGGGCTGTGTTCTCACCTATACAAATTACTACACCTCTAAAGACTCCTCCATCAAATGTGGTTTTATGAACAAGTTCGGGAGGAGCATGATCAGATAATCATCCAATTTGGCACAGGTGCATCTCGTTTTGCTAATCATCTTAACTAGCACATGAGCGTATATATATCCAGTCTTCCTACCATCTGTCCCACAACAGTTTTTCAGCATGGACGGTTTGTCAGCATTTGGTTCACTCTGTCTGTCATCTTATCACAGGCCCAATTTTCCTTCCGACGAAGATATCTATACCAGGGATTTTTCAGATCTGGCGCTATTTTGCTGGACCCATGATCACTCCTACCCTGTCAAACACGGCCGCTGAACTCCAGCAAGCGTCCTCGCGTCAGCTGCTCTTCACGCCAAGCCACACGTTATGGCCAAAAGATCATGCTCTCTTATAATACTGGATCGCACCAGCAGCAGGCTTTCAACCAGCCCGGGCTGCTCAAGGAACGCTCAATCTAAATTTGCGCTGGACCCTCTCTTCATCAACGACTTTGGTTAAAAAATAAATAACCTTAACTGATCCTTGCTCAAGCAGGCATACCCACAGAAAATTTTCCAGTCACTCATTTCGCATCGGGGAGCAACTTATGTTAGGGCTGTAGCTATCGAATATTTTAGTAATCGAGTATTCTACCAAAAATTTTATCGATTAATCGAGTGATCGGATTAAATGTGTTTTTGTTTAATTATAGTGACGCGATATTGATGTGTGCATGCACAGTAAATCTGATGGGTAGGATAAAATGTCAGGACACAGGACTTTTATTTTGACGAGTTGACGTACCTTTACAGTTCTGTGTATGTGATGTGACGCTAGTTTTACTCAAATCAAACGCTCATGAAGTGACTGTCAGAGCAGTTCTGGAGATGTTGTTCATGTGTTCAAGTCCTTATTTAGTGAGACAGCAGACGCAGATATTACCGCGAGCGTCACGCGTGCCTCAGTGTGTGTGATACACGCAGACGCGCTTCTGCTCCATTCATTAACAGAGACACGCAGAACATGCAGAATTCATATTTAAACAGACTGTTCCGGCTTAATATTTACAGATATTAGTCCATATCGTGATTTGATGTAAGTGCAATGACCTATTTTTAAATTCATTCGTTGACAATTTGGCAAATTCCGTGCCATTCTGCGTTAAACTGTAAAATCTGTTTTTATGACTGGATTCCGCGATTCCCTGCGCGTTTTCTGCATCTCGGAAATCATAGGGCCCTAGTTGTGCCCAGCTTTATCTTGCAATGGACACACGCCACGACATTCTCTTTACGTTTGCCCGCCGCCTCAAATCAAAACACTGCTGACTCCTTGCAGTATGAGATCTGACGCAGCGCTTGTGTCTCCTTCCGCCAATGTAAACGCGTAAAAATTATTATTATTTTTATTAAAAAAAAACGCTGCGAAAGAACCTGACGTGAGATTCAAAATAAATTAAAAGAGGCTTCGAGTTAGAGGAATTTGCCTCTAATTTTTTGTAATCGAGTTACTCAGAATCTTTTCAGCCCTAAACTTAAGCAGCTCATAACGGGCCTCTCACAAAATCAGATAGAGGCCCTCGGTTGTTGTTCATCAGAGTGGTACTGAGGGCTCGCTGGTAAGACGTTGTTAGCCACAGCTCTCGTCGAACACTGCACGGGCTCTCCCAGTAGCTCTGTGCTTTTATTCTCAACACGCTTATTTTGGTGGGCAACTAAATTTAGCTCTCTGGCTGCTGTCCTATGCCTTTAAAGGGGGGGTGAAATGCTATTTCATGCATACTGAGTTTTTTACACCGTTAAAGAGTTGGATTCCCATGCTAAACATGGACAAAGTTTCAAAAATTAAGTTGTACGTTTGAAGGAGTATTTGTGTTCCAAAAATACTCCTTCCGGTTTGTCACAAGTTTGGGAAAGTTTTTTTCGAGTATGGGTCTGTGTGACGTTAGATGGAGCGGAATTTCCTTATATGGGTCCTAAGAGCACTTCTCCCGGAAGAGCGCGCGCTCCCGTATAGGACAGAGCACTGAGAGCACAACAGACTTCACTGATCAGAGCGAGAGCGTCGCCAAATGACACAAAAGAAGTGTGTTTTTGGTTGCCAGGGCAAGACAACCCTGCACAGATTACCAAAAGAGAAACAGCATTAATGTCACGTTCGGTGCTACAGGAACGAGAGAAGGAACCAATTGCAGGTAAGTATGATTTATTAAAGGGGTAATCCAATAGAGTAAACAGTCCAGGCAGGGTCAAAACCAGAGAATCCAAAACATAAACACAAACAAGACACGAAGGCAAGGCAATGCAAGATAAGATAAGGATGACGGGCATGAAACTGTAACATATAAACAAGGACTCCGTCCACAGACTAAGACAGACTGGGTATTTATACACAGAAGGATAATGGGGAAACAGGAGACAGCTGGGGGAACAATTAATACACAACAAGGAGGAAGGTGACCATATAAGGGAACAGGAAGTGATCTGGTGACAGACACCGTGAGAAGGAGGACATCTAGTGGAACCCCGGGGAACAACAACCCAGACACTGTGACAGTACCCCCCCTCTACGGAGCGGCTCCCAGACGCTCCAAGACAAACACAACACAGAGACCAGGAGGGAGGCGGACAGGTGGAGGCTCAGGGGGAGGGACGGAGGGCCGGAAAAGGAACACATGGGGGACAAACACCAGAAATGAAAACATAAAACAGGGAGACCAGGAGGGAGGAGGACCGGAGGAGGTACAGGGGGAGGGACGGAGGGCCTGACAAACTGAGGGGAACAGACAGAAAGATAACAAAAACCAAAACAACCCACAGAAATCCCTGAAGGACCTGTTGAGGCGCCCACCAGGGCGGAGCGGAAGACCACCACAGCCTTGTGGTCAAAGTCAAAACCCTCCAGGGCGGAGCGGAAGACCACCACAGCCTTGTGGTCAAAGTCAGAGCCCTCCAGGGCGGAGCGGAACAGCAATGGGCGCTGCCTCGACCTCGGGTACCACCTCGGCCTCTGGAACAGCGTCGGGCACCGCCTCGGTAACTGCATTGGGAACAGCCTCGGGCACCGCCCCGGCCTCCAGAACTGGATCAGGCGCCGCCTCGGCATCAGGCACCGTCTCGGCCTCCAGAACTGGATCGGGCGCCACCTCGGCCTCTGGAACAGCCTCTGGCACGGCCTCGACCTCCGGAACAGCCTCGGGCACCGCCTTGGTAACTGCCTCGGGAACGGCCTCGGGCACCGCCTCGGCCTCTGGAACAGCAATGGGCGCTGCCTCGATATCAGGCGCCGCCTCGGCCTCCAGAACTGGATCGGGCGCCGCCTCGACCTCTGGAACAGCGTCGGTCACCGCCTCGACCTCCGGACCAGCCTCGGGCACCACCTCGGTAACTGCCTCGGGAACGGCCTCGGGCACCGCCTCGGCCTCTGGAACAGCAATGGGCGCTGCCTCGACCACGGGCACCAGCTCGGCCTCTGGAACAGCGTCGGGCACCGCCTCGGTAACTGCATTGGGAACGGCCTCGGGCACCGCCTCGGCCTCCAGAACAGGATCGGGCACCGCCTCGGCCTCTGGAACAGCAACGGGCACTGCCTTGGCCTCCGGAACAGCAACGGGCACCGCCTCTGCCTCCGGGACAGCATCGTGCACCGCCTCTGCCTCCGGGACAGCATCGTGCACCTTACCTGGGGACTCAGGCTTTGAGTCGGCCATCTTGTGCTGTGGCGCTGGGCTGGCGGCCATCTTGTGCTGTGGCGCTGGGCTGGCGGCCATCTTGTGCTGTGGCGCTGGGCTGGCGGCCATCTTGTGCTGTGGCGCTGGGCTGGCGGCCATCTTGTGCTGTGGCGCTGGGCTGGCGGCCATCTTGTGCTGTGACGCTGGGCTGGCGGCCATCTCGTGCTGTGGCGCTGGGCTGGCGACCATTTTGTGTTGTGGCGCTGGACTGGCGGCCATCTTGTGCTGTGGCGCTGGACCGGTGGCCAATTTGGGCATTGGCGCTGGGTTAGCGGCCATCTTGTACTGTGGCGCTGGGCTGACGGCCCTCCTGGGCAGTGGTGCTGGGCTGGGGCTGGGGCTGGGGCATCCCACCGACACCGAAACTGCAGGTAGCGCACAAATTCCCAGAACTCCAGCGTCTCCAACTGCTCCATCTCTGCCTGAGGCACTGGATCATTCAGGCCACCATTGAAGTGGTACTTAAGGGCCGCATCATTGTATCCCAGGCCTTCAGCCAGGGACCAGAACACTTGAGCCAGGGCACCCACTTCGTTGCCCTCTTGACGGAGGGTGGTCAACCGAAGATACTTGACCCGCCTCTCCGCCATCTTGGCTGGGGAACAGAAAATTTACATACCGCTGGTTCCTATGTTGACGGAGTCCTTCTGTCACGTTCGGTGCTACAGGAACGAGAGAAGGAACCAATTGCAGGTAAGTATGATTTATTAAAGGGGTAATCCAATAGAGTAAACAGTCCAGGCAGGGTCAAAACCAGAGAATCCAAAACATAAACACAAACAAGACACGAAGGCAAGGCAAGATAAGATAAGGATGACGGGCATGAAACTGTAACATATAAACAAGGACTCCGTCCACAGACTAAGACAGACTGGGTATTTATACACAGAAGGATAATGGGGAAACAGGAGACAGCTGGGGGAACAATTAATACACAACAAGGAGGAAGGTGACCATATAAGGGAACAGGAAGTGATCTGGTGACAGACACCGTGAGAAGGAGGACATCTAGTGGAACCCCGGGGAACAACAACCCAGACACTGTGACAATTAAGGGACCAGTGGATGGAGTTTATTTTTACAGAGCATCAACGGAGTTGTGCAAGTGTTTGTGTTTGTTCCCTGCATTTCGAAGATGCTTGTTTTACAAACAAGGCCCAGTTTGACGCCAGATTTGCACATCGTTTATTTCTTAAGGATGATGCAGTCCCAACGAAAAAGGGTCACGATCGTGTGTTGGAACCGCAGGCGGTGAGTAAAACTGCTTCAAATATCTCTGTGTTGTTAACTTAGCTATCGGCGCGTAAGCACATCAAGTAAACAACATGCGATGTTGGCATCAAACTGCACTTTCCACATGTACAGCTTAAAAAAACAAAAAAACAAAGACGACATAAAGTGGAACTTAGTCATTTTCCAAAACCGCTAAGCAAATATATACAGTTTCAGTACATACCACATAGAGACGTTGCTGATGCTGCTCTTGTTAAATTTCAGCCTCTGGATCTGATTCTGGATCATATATAAACGGCTGAATCTGACTGTTAGCCATGGTTTGATTTGGATGTTTTTTTTCCTCACGGTAATGTCACAGCTTCCAAACGCTCTCAACACAAAAGCATACTGGCGCTCGTGATTATTTAGCTCCGCCCACACGTCACGCCTCCAGCCGCTCGTGTTTTTCCAGGAAAAATCAGTACAGACTATCTTTCTCTTATGAATATAATAAAACTAAAGACTTTTTGGAGTTATGAAGGATGCAGTACTACTCTATAGGTACTCAAGATTAACAGGATATTGAGTGAAAACGAACATTTCACCCCCCCTTTAAACTTTGCAGTGTATAATGTTTTATTAAAAAAGCTATGGCAAACACATGCATGACAACAGGTTTCAGTCATTTACATCAATCTGTCATTCTTTAAGCTTTCTCATATTTGATGGTAACATCATTTGCTATGCATTGCTCATAATGAATTCTTAATTTAGTTGTGACAATTTGGTGTAATATTTCAATTACCAATGATTTTATAAAGTGTTTAAAGGGGTGATTAAATGTATTATGTTTTTATATAGAAGCGGGAAAACTGTTTTTGGGCAAGTTCTTTAGAACCTGTATAGTTCCTTCCTTGCAAAAAGTAACCATGGATTTATTGTAGTAAAAATTATTTGTTGGAAGATTAATTACCATGTGCTATAATTATAAAAACACCATAGTTTAACTATAGTTTTTGTAGCAGAACCTTGGTAAATTTTCGTAGGGGCTAAGGTAATGTTCAGTATATTATTGGTGACGTTCAGAGACAATTTGTTACACACACATATATAATTTGAATATATAAATCAAGGTACTCCATGACTATCTACATAACCATACTACATAACGACTTGCTAACGACCTGAATGAGTTTTATTGCAGATTTGAAACCCCCAACACCCATTCTGACCATCTCCCTACACAACTATTAACACATCCTGCAATCCCACCCTCCACACCTCCTGTTCTTCAAATCTGTGAAGATGATGTGCGCCAGGTCTTCAAGAAGAACAAAAGAAGAAAAGCACCAGGCCCAGATGGCGTTACACCAGCCTGTCTGAAAATCTGTGCTGACCAGCTGGCCCCCATCTTTTCACAGCTCTTCAACAGATCCCTGGAGTTGTGTGAAGTGCCTTCCTGCTTTAAACGCTCCACCATAATCCCCATTCCAAAGAAACCCAAGATAGCAGAACTTTACGACTACAGACCTGTGGCTCTAACGTCTGTCGTCATGAAGTCCTTTGAAAAACTGGTTCTGGCTTATCTGAAGGACATCACTGGACCCTTACTGGACCCCCTGCAGTTTGCTTACCGAGCAAACAGGTCCGTGGATGATGCAATCAACATGGGATTGCACTTCATCCTGCAACATCTGGACAAAACAGGGACTTATGTGAGGATCCTGTTTGTGGACTTTAGTTCGGCATTCAACACCATCATCCCAACAGCCCTCCAGACCAAACTGGCCCAGCTCTCTATTCCTAGCTCTATCTGTCAATGGATCACCAGCTTTCTGACAGATAGGCAACAGTTAGTGAGACTGGGGAAATTCACATCAAACAGCTGCTCCACCAACACTGGTGCCCCTCAGGGATGTGTTCTCTCCCCTCTGCTTTTCTCCCTGTACACCAACGACTGCACCTCTAAAGACCCCTCTGTCAAGCTCCTAAAGTTTGCAGACGACACTACAGTCATCGGCCTCATCCAGGACGGTGATGAGTCTGCTTACATACAGGAGGTTAAAGAGCTGGCTGTCTGGTGCACTCTCAACAACCTGGAGCTGAACATGCTCAAAACAGTGGAGATGATCGTGGACTTTAGGAGAAACCCACCTGCACTTTCCCCACTCACCATCATGAACAGCCCTGTGACTGCTGTGGAGTCATTCAGGTTTCTTTAGCATAACCATCTCTTAGGACCTGAAGTGGGACACTCAAATTGACTCCAGTGTGAAAAATACTCAGCACAGGTTTAACTTCCTTATTCAACTCAAACAGTTCAACCTGCCACAGGCGCATATAACACAGTTTTACTCAGCTGTTATTGAGTCTGTTCTGTGCTCTTCTATAGGTGTCTGGTTTGGGTCTATATTGATGTATATATACAATAATGCAGAAGTATGCACAAATCTGTACATAATTATTATTTTCCAGATTCATGTTTCTGTTCTCATGTCAGATATGTATTTATCGTATGTATGTAGAAGTCGTGGCCTAATGGTTAGAGAGTCAGACTCCCAATCGAAAGGTTGTGAGTTCGAGTCCCGTGCCGGCAGGAATTGTGGGTGGGGGGAGTGCATGTACAGTTCTCATATATGACGCTCAAGAAACAGTTTTACTTTGTGCAGTATCTGCTGAATTGTTTCATATCTATTTATCATGTATTTTTTGTTGCACTAAATTATGTAGAGTTGTATCAATAAGTTTACTGATAATTATTTATAATTTTCACTGATAACGTCATTAACTATCTCCCCATCCTTAAGACAAACATTTTCTATTGTTTATATTGTGTAATCTATGAACTGATGTGTTTAGTTTTCTGTGCTCATAACTTAGTAACACTTTGCATGTTTAAAGAACAGGTGCAATGTTCAAAATGTTTTGGCTTAGTATTTGTAGAAAGTAGTGCTGAATAAATGTTGATTTGTGAATGAATGCAGTGTGTTTTTGTCTATTTTATATTAGAATGTAATGTTTTTGTATTTCTTTGCATTGCATGTATGTAATTAATGTATTAACTATGAATCCCCTATAATTAGATTACAATTAGATTTCATAAGGTTTATTTTTTGCACCAGAGATGGATTGAGTTTATTAGTTCTTTATGTATTTCAAGGTAATGGTGAGGTGAAAATATGAATTACCAATATGATCCTGTAATGTCACATCCTCATAACGTGCCAGTTTGGTCGTTAGGGCGTACTCATCACATTCCAGCGACGTTCCACTATAATGTCGCCACAACGGATATGGGAATCACAAAGTTACGTCACTGGAACGTTATTTGGGACGTCGCTGCAACGAATATGGTCTGGTCCAGTTACGTCGTGTGTTAGCTGGGAATAGACCAGCTTAAGTTAAAGCTACATGATATAATAATTTGGGTTAGATTGTTTAAGCCAGTGCTATGGCCTGAAAAGTACCGTATTTGCTAATATCTGTGTTAGTAGTGTCAGCATGCTTTGCCTATGGGATGATTTCTCCTCATTTGCTCTTCTGTTCTTTCATTCCTTTATTCAAATTCGATCTCCTAAGGAGTGTGTTGTGTGATACCACAATGTCCTCTGACTAGGGCTGGGAATTGATTCCAAAAAGAATCGATTCCAAGGAGTTGGGAATCGAGAGTCGATTCCAAAGTTTGGGGATTCCATCAAGGGGAATCGACTCCTCATTCAGAGTATTTTTCAGTTCAACAAAGCTTATCTATGGGAGTCTCTCTAATGGAAGGCTACTTCTGACAAAGGCTGCACACATTTAAATTCACAAAAAATGTTAAAATTATTTTCAATTTATATATATATATATATATATATATATATAAACGATTCAGAGGTTATTTTACGGTGGAACTGGCTTGTCCACAATTTTGAGCGCTGCATGAACGAATAGATCATGACGTCACTGAGGGTCTTGATCTTATTACCATCTAAAATATATATTTTTTAAACTTTTCTATCAGCCAATGATAATTATAAATAATAGATCAGTCGACGAGAGCGCGTCTGATTGACAGAGCTCTATCAGTCATTAATGTTCTGGTTATTTTGTTTCAGTGTACAGTTTGTTAATATTGTGCAAAGTAAACAAAGTAAACTTCATCATTCAGCTGAACTGTGAACATTTATTTTAGACACTTCATTTCTTATTTAATTAATGCGATAAAACGCATGTTCCTGCTGAGCTGGGCTATGACTAATTTCATGGGCAAGGCTGAAAAAACGAAAATTTTTGTATCATCAATTTTTTTTCCAGCTTCATATTATAGGAAGGATACATTATACGACCTATCCTGCAGTCATCATGGTGAGATTAGGTTCATTTTTAATAAAAAAAAAAAACATTTGGAAAAGATTCGAAAACAATGGTGAGGAATCGATTCCATCCGATTCCAGGACCAGGAATTGGAATCGGAATCGATTCCAAAAATTGTGGAATCGAACAGCCCTACCTCTGACTTTTCTCAACAAAGACCGATGCCTATAACAGCGTGGGGATGGACCGAAACACAACTGTGAACCAAGCACCAGAGCCGGCTTCAGTTAGCCCCGATATCTTCAAGATCCTGGGGACTGCTTTCCAACAAGGACACAGTCTGCCTGAAATGACAGATGCTTGGCTCAGTGTATTTTAGAGCCAGATGCAAGTCTCATATGTGCTGTGAAACAGTCATTCTGACAGTAATACGGTAGTATAGTAGTTAAACTGACCATTTTAAGCAGCAAAAGTGCTCTTTTAGTGGTTCTAGTCTTCAGCCCACGAGCTAGTTTGCTGCTGTTATTGTTGTTGTTGGTGTGTTTAGTACAGTTATTTAAAGTAAAATCAACCTAGGTCCTCTGCTCCGTGACATCGTTCTCCCATACTTTATTAAAAAGCTACGTTCATTACAGTAGTGAATATCATGAACATGATAAACATCAGACAGACACCACCTCAACATACATAACAAACTACAAAGTGCTTTCTATACCTTTATTTGCCTTGTACAGTTATTCATTGTTTATATCATTTTAGTGCAAATGATTTCATTAGCAGCATTCGTTTTGATGCAGGTTAATGATTTAAACAGTGGTTAAATTATTAATTTAGCACACAATATTTTACAAGGAAATGGCTTACGCTAGTAAATGTATTTGTGAGATCTTTGAAGTTTGAAATAGATGTTGCTCAATCAGGACAGTAAAGATATACACATCATTATTTATTCAGAGAAATAACTAATATATACAGTATGGATTTAAAGATATTTAAAGGTTTTAATTCAAGATAGTAAGTTAAGCTTTTCGTTGCAGTATAGAGCAATATTAACAGAGGCTAATGTATTATTTATTGTAATATGTAGAAATAAAACCTGAAGTTCTCAATGAAAGCCTCATTCAGCCGCTGTGTGTGTGTGTTGTCATGAGATCTCTGTTTTATCTGTGATTGTAATATGTGATGAGTTCTGATTGGGCCAGCAGTTCCTGTGTTGTGATTCGACAGCAGCTGAGCGCACGCTGCCCTCCTGGAAACGTGATTGGAGTAGTTTTGGAGTATTTTTGAGAAGCAAGTGTGCAGGATTTGTTGTGAAAACCTGGCAATCCTGATCTGAACGCACGTGCTGGAGATGTATTTATAGTCACAGGAACGTTTTTACTGACGAAATGTGCATGAAAATCGCATTTGTTTTTTGCACAGCCCTAACATCTAGTTAACAAAGCTAAACAGCGTTGCCCTTTGTGTAATAAGTTACAGAAACTGTTAAACGCACCAATTTAAATAATAAAATACACTTACCAGTTTTGGTCCATAAACAACGCCTTCTCCAGACAAAGAGGGAACTGTTCCATCTTTCAAGAATAATCTTTGTGCGAATCCGGCATTAAACTGATTGAGATTGAGGAAGCTGTCCTCAGCAAAATGTGCTGCACATAGTTTTACATGTGGATTATAATTTTCGGGAACAGAGTTAAACATAAATTGTAACCATTGATCTCCAAGTACAGCGTCCCTGGGAAGCCCAAACAAAGATGATTGGACTCCTAGATGAAAATAACAGCGTTTCAACGACATGGCGACAAACACAAACACAGCTCTTCCTCTTCTCCGTCGGAGCGCAACAAGGCCACGCCCCCCTTTTGTGTATTCATGTGGGCGGAGCTTAGTCAAAAAACGTCTTAGTGATGTCATTACTGCAGGAACTAGAGGGCTGTAATCCAAACGGTTCGTTCGTTATAGGCGAATTCTGTTAAAGGTCCCATGACATGGATTATTTCCTTCTTTTTAAATGCTTTTTTTAATGTTTCCTGAGGTATACTTATATTGTTAGTATGATTTTTACATGTAAAATGTAGAAATAAAAAGCATTTTTATATCCTGATATTAGCCCTCTGGCTTGATTGCTCTGTTAGAAGGGGTGTGTCTGCTGTGAGACTCAGAGACGTCTCTGGGTGATGTCAGACAGCACAATGGTCATCTGAGTGAAACGCTGATAGAGATGTTGCAGATCCTGCTTCATGGCTGCGACGAGATCGATGCTCTTCCTGCATCCCAAGTCGTTCCCGCCGCAGTGAATCAGCAGGACATCCGGGGCTGCTCTACCTCTGAGGGACCGGTAGAAGAAAGGAAGGAGTCCGTGCCATCGAAGTCCACCCCAGCCAAACCAGTAAACCTTGGCCGCTAGGCTGAGATGGTCCCCGATGGTCTCTCTGGCCCTCTCTCCCCCACGACGAATGTAGCTAAACAGATTTTAACACACAAGTAACTTGTCTCTGGCCATTGATTTATTTATATCCGAACAAAACAGAAAAAAAGTCTATGCAAATATACAATAAAACACAAATTAACTGCTCTTATCTGTTCATTGAAATAATAATAACAATATAGGTATTACACAAGGTTAATTTATTATTTTATTCTCTCTTACAGTGTTGCTTTCCATATTTTATACTATATATTCTAAATAATACTATATTAATATGGCTTACCTTTGTTGGTAGCGTCGTTAGCCATGGTTTTTCTTTCTTCTTTTTCTGGTGTTAGCAGAAATTAAAGTTTGTATTTTTACCTATGAGGAAAGAAAAATGAAGAGGGCAACCATTAGTTATAGATGTTATTGGTGACATTCGTTATTGTCCATCTATTATCTATATGTTATTTAACAGGCCAAAGCAGATGCTTTTGTCCAAGCGATTTACTGAATAACTTTTTTATATGACTGATTCCTCCATTTCTCTAAATATATTTTTATCTAATTCTGTGCAGAAAATTACAATATTTATTTTAGAATATAAAATAATCATAAAATTGCCCTTAGGAAGAAAATATAGATTACATATGATTGGTTATTTCCAGTAGCAGTATTGCCAGCAGTGTATTTGATTTCCTATAGCAAATTCAAAGTAAGATACAAGAAAATAATTCCTTGTACAAAAATAAATAGAAGAATACATACATAGGCCTACATTAGGGCTGTCACTTTTGAGAAAAATCTAATTTGAACGGATATCGAATATCATGCAATGTATTCGAATATATGATGACGTCAGGTCTCATACAATTAGGCATCAGATGAAACGGACTCAGGTGGAGTATCACGTTCTGTTGATGCATGTTCTCTTCCCTATATAACTTAACTAGTGTAACATTTGAATAAAACTGTTAAAATATAAAATATCAGACACTGCTTACCTTCTTTTGCCATCAATCAACCAGTACATACCACTTCCTCTGAACGGCGTGCGTGTGACGTCACAGGGGGCGGGGCAACGCGATACTCCACCTGAGTGCGTTTTGTCTGGTGCTTCACACCCATTTCACACATACTCCGTCTGCGGTGTGTATGCGTTGCGTATTCTTTTACGCACCCATGTTAACGGATCAGAGCGTTCACACTGCACGCGGTTGCGGTCCGTCAGTGTGTTCCAGGAGCAGTGCAGAGATCGTTTACGTACAGAGTCTATTTGTGCTGTGCTGCGTGCGCTGAATTAAAGTGACAGCGCAATGTATACTAATCAAAGCCTACTGTGTTTCACACGCAACACATGGGTTTCGGCTAGATTTAAAACAAGAAAAAGAGCAACTTTAGAGAAACAAGG
The DNA here is from genome assembly GCF_003368295.1 of Carassius auratus. Taxonomy (NCBI): domain Eukaryota; kingdom Metazoa; phylum Chordata; class Actinopteri; order Cypriniformes; family Cyprinidae; genus Carassius; species Carassius auratus. Next base: position 6,866,120 of record NC_039264.1, on the reverse strand, counting down.
CAACATTACATATGAACTTTTATAGAGGCAGAAAAACAAAGTTATTTAAGACCCGTTGGATTGCGTGTAATAAAGATTTAAATGCAAAAGGCACGAGAGTCGACTGTTTCTGTCAGTGGTTAGTTTTAATTTTGAATGTTTGTGATAGCCAGGGGCGGATCTAGAAAAATATTGATGGTGTGGCGAGAAGGGTGCAGGAATTTTTGAGGGGTGGCAATATGGCAGACGTATATATACTGAATTTAGTCACAGTTATCACAGATTGATGATAAATATATGTGCACACTACAAAAGGACACAGGCTATCATTTACAAACTTAATCTCATGCAATCAATGTCTTGCATTTGAAACAGTTCATATAAGGAATAAGTGACCATACCCCATAAGCACCACACACTCACTAATGCATACAGTATGCATCGACATGTAATTAAGAGCATTATAAAAGATTCAGTGTTATCAATATGTCCATTTATTATAAGAAACACAAGAATTTAACAGCCAATGACATGTACAGCTGGGGAGACTCAACTGATTTTCAATCAGGACCACTTCCGTCAAGTATATTTAATGACAATTATAATTGCATACAGTTAGTGTTGGCTGTATGGTTATGTTCTGTCCATGCAGCCATGCTTGGACAGAGCAGGAAGAGCAGCAAGACAAACCCCCCTGGGGTACAGAACAGAACCATTATAAGCATACATAATTACAATTCACAATTACATGAGTTGTAAACAAAATGTCATAGAGACTGCTTCCAATAAAGACACTGTAAAGAAAGAACAAGTTAGATCAGATTACAGGTTCAGTTGGAGGAGTTGGGGTTGGAGGAGGGAGTTAATTGCAAGCAGCAATGCGATGGAGAGACACTGAATAATGGGAATTTAAATAGACCGCAGGAGATAGGTGTCAAGACTGGATTGGTACACGTCAGGAACAGCTGACTGTCAGCTGATGCAAGCAAGACTAACATGGCCTGACTGAACTAACGAGATGCTCAATTTCTACTGTTTAGTGTTAATCATCATCTAACTCAACCAGTCAAGAGCTACATTTAGCCTTAGATGTTATATGAATATGGTCCTGAAGCATAGCTTTTATTAGCTGACAATAATAATAAATAAATAAACATTATAGGCACAAATACAAATGTACTTTTAGAAATAGTTTTTGAAAAATTTGGTGTTATTGTTTTGGCAAGTTTAAATTAAAACTCTATCTATGAAAACCTGTGTAATATTCCTTTAAAATAATGTTTTAGTAAATCTTTTTTTAAGTATATTTTACTGTGCAATTTCTTGTTGAAGGAATTAGGCTGTGTCATCTATAGCAACAAGGTGGCCAAAAACTAAAGATGAAGTGAATATTTGAATGAAATGTTTGGTCAGTATCCTAAACAAGGATTTGATTGTCCTGTAAGTGTAACAGCAGCAATCACATGGCATTTGTAATAACATGTACATAAATTGTTTATTTTGTATTTGCCTACATTATGTATTTTAACAGTGTTATTATTAACCTATGGAAGTTCTAAGCGGCCATGCATTATAATATTTTTTCTTCTTGTTTTCTCGTTATCTCGACATAACGAAGTTCGTTTTCTCGTAATAACGACTTCATTTTCTCGTTTTCTCGACATAACGAAGTTCGTTTTCTCGTTATAACGAATTAATTTTCTCTAAGAAGTTACAAAACTGCGCCAGCAGGTGGCACTATAGACCTGAATATAACTGATGGGGTGTTGTATAACATCCACTTTACTGTACGTGGACCTTCCTCGTGATCGCTATAATTTGTGCAGTCTTCATTACTGACATTTAATTAATTCATAAATGTTAAATGCTTGAATCAATATGAATATTTTGTGTATTAAGTTCCTGCTAGATGCATGAGTTTCACCAACGCCTTCTGTGTCATAAATAACTGCTTATCAAAACCAAGGTTGACGTCACTGTATTCTGTTTATCTACAGTAGGACGGGATTTAACGATGTAGGCTGATGTGAAATGTGATGTATATGTAAAATCCATAGGCTAATTTAATTCAGTTTTGTTCTATAATGTTGTAATCGTTTTTTTCTACACGCACACACACACACACACACACACTACACGTACACATGGATTCTCTTTTCAGAACAGAAGCTTGTAACACACATGATATCTGCTACATCATATAATGACTACTACAAATTACAAATTATATATAATTTGATTTCAAATAAAGGGAAAATGAAAAACGAGTTTAATCCAAGCAGCTCTAATTTCGCGGTGTTGCCATTTAAACATGTTAATTACAAAAACAAAACGTTCGTTGTACTGTCTCTGGAAAAATCAACAGTGATTGATCAGCCTTTATTTATATACAGTATTGTAGACGTTATTACCTAGGCGAAGCTAAATTTGCTGAAATATAGGCTCCAGTAAGAGCGCCTGCATGGTTGTCCATCAGATGCCTGTCAAAGTTGAGTGCGTTACTATAGCAACAGTAAAACTGTCATGTCGTTATAATGAGAAAACAAACTTTCGTTATGTCGAGATAACGAGAAAATTAAGTCGTTATAACGAGAAAACAAAAAGGAAAAAAAATTATAATGCATGGCCGCTTAGAACTTCCGTATTAACCAATCATAACCATGGTTAATTTACAGTTACCATGGCTACAAGAACGATGATTTGTGGTGTTATTGATAATACCATGGGTAATTTTCGTAAGAGAACCTGAAAAAAAACACTTTCACAGGAATGTGCCTGAAAGTGATAAACGGGCCTTGTTTTTACCTAAATGATTTATACTTTATTTTAATATATATTAAAAATGTATAAGGTGTGCATTGTAGCTGACACCTAAATGAACACATTACAATTGTTTTATGACTGCAAGTCTTTCTCCTCAAATGCTATAGAGCTTAAAATTTGCGTTTGAGCCCATGTGAAAGAGTAGCATAATTTACATATGATTTGCAGATTATTTTAATAAATATCAAACATTTAATTTAACTGTGCATTATAGCTGTCACCTAGATGAACAATTACAGTTGTTTTTATGACTGTAAGTCATTCTCCTCAAATGCTACTGACGTTAGAAAAGTGTGTACCAATAACACATGTAACTTTAGAGACGGTCCCTAAATTTGAGACTCTCGAACGTCCAACGTCAAGCCAACTTTATGCCTGTTTTTGTTTTTTACTTTCTTTCGTTCTCTTTTCTCTTCGCTGGATTGCTGATGTCCTTTACCCGGGTATAGATGTTCATCCATCAATCATGATTCAGCCGCAAACATGAGGTGCGAGCGGTCGTGAGCGCGGATGGGAGAATAGCGCATGTTTTTGTTTTTGAAACTGGGATGGTGCCAGGGGGGCAGGGTTTCATATGTTTTTGAAGCACCCCTGGGTGCCACCATTGGCTAGCGGACCCCCACCCCCCCAATTTAAAGACTGCATTTGTCCATTAATTATTTCTAAAGAAACACGTGTATTATGTATAAAAGGCTCCAATACCTTGTATCTTACGTTATGGTCTCTAGAAGCAGTTTTTGTAAAAATAGGGTAAGGATTGTGTCATAACATGTGATTTCTGTCGCAGAGTAGAGAAATTACTGTATGGACAGGAAGAGAAGCTCACAGACAATCTTTTACTGTCTACGAGGCTATCGGGGGGACGTGGTGATTCAGATTTCTCTTGGCACAGCGATTAGAAGACTTACAGGTTGCTCACATGACATCTACGTCATCAAGCTCAGTTTGAGTCTGCGCAGTACGCTCGACCCCCAGGAAGTGCTTCTAATTGACTTCACTTGTCTCCGTTGTCCATTTCTTTTACTGTCTATGACTGGTGCCCCATCTGGGAGTTGGTGCCCTACACAGACTGCGTACTCTGCGTGTAGGGAGCGACGGTACTGAACACCTTTAATATTCACAGACACTAGTCCATATCGAGATTTGATTAAATGTACAGCTCTACTTTTGATTTATTCATTCAAATATGGCAGAATTCTGTGACGTTCTGCTTGATACAGCAAGTTCCATTTCCGCCATTCACTCCCTGTCGCTTTACAAACACAAACGCGCTGAATTTATGAATGAAAGTGTGAAAGTTGTTCTGACACAAAACGAAGTTGTTACTTATCCTCACGCTTTTTAAAAGGGTAACGTATCACGTAATAGACTACACCACTGTAACATTAGTTATTTATCATCTCAAAGTCTGTGCTTTCATTAAAGCTTCATTTCTTGATAATCCATTTTTACCTGTTTCCTCCCGTGTCTCATTGTTCCCTCGCTTCGTGTGCACTGAGAAAGTTTTACAAACAAATCAGTCTCTTGCATACTGTCTATAGTCTCTTGCCACTCTGGCGTCCTCTCGTGCTGCTGCGGTCACTGCAGTCGGACATTGGAGATGTGCGCTCGGAAATTTTCAGATTGGCCATAACTTTTAATTCGTTGCTGCCAACTGGGGCACCCTATGCCACCCCTGATCTGCCCCTGATGTTTGCTAATGTGAAATGGTAAGCATTCTATCCAGCAAATCAACGTGAACAACGTTAGGACTCAGCCTATAATACAAGGAACATACAAGTAATAACATGTTATGTGCTTATATTTTAGTGCCCCTGTCTTTGAATTGATAAATCTGATGTATCCTCTGTCCTGCTAAGTTTAGCTCTTGCTGTAGCATATGTGTCCGTGAAAAAAAACCTTTAGGAACACAAGACTACCATTTGGAACATTTTAAACCAGATGGCTCAAGTTACCTGCATTTCCTATGACAAATGTGCTGTTCTGTTCCCAGTCTGATCCAGGAGTTTAGCAGACTTGCTGATGTGCACAGTCCTACCTGTTGGCCAAAACCATTCTTCTCTTTCTGGATCAGTCATCCAGCTTGTATCAATGACAGTCCTTCCACCGCCTGTGTACTCATCAGTGAACTACTCTACACTATAAAGGGACATCCTGAACCATTAAAGTACAGAGTCAGTAATCATGCAGCTGAGGCAAAGCCACATACACATCAGTCATAGGGAGAAGAACACAGGTTTTTTGAAAGAAGAAGCGACAGGCAGGGGCGCTACACAAGACCAGGTTTGAACTTCGTTTTGAGTCCCTATTAAAAGTTTGTTTCTCATCCACGTCTCACAATTTGTTCAGCAGGATTTTGAGGTCTCCTAACCATCCTTTTTAATTGACCTAAATAGTTTTCAAATGAAAAGCACGATACAGAGTCAACATCACATATTTACGAACATTTTGTGCCAAATGTGTAAGACTATGAGTGTTACAGATCCACAGATTTTGGCAAAATTTGTGACAAAAAAACTTCAATAACTTTTCAGCTTAATCACAATAGACGCTGCAAAGATCTGGACTCTGAATAATTCTTATGGCAACTGATAAGTTGTTATATGTTCTGTTCCTGTAGCTCAACTGGTAGAGCACTGCGCTAGCAAGCACAAGGTTGGGGGTTCGATTCCCCGGGAACACATGATATGTACATTTGATAGCCTGAATGAACTGTAAGTTGCTTTGGATAAAAGTGTCTGCTAAATGCATAATTTTAATTTAATATACACATTTATGAAATGCACTGAACAACACAACAGGGCCAGAATATAACAAAAATTGGTATGAAAAGCCATGTTTCTGAATGACAGAACCTGATGATGCCATGTAGACAGAGAAGAGAAGTGGTCCAGGATCTGAGCCCTGAGGCACCCCAGTAGTTAGATGTTGTGACTTGGACAACTCACCTCTCCAAGATACTTTAAATGCTGTTTTTCCAGCGGAAACACTGGAACACAGCTACCAAGAGGTGGAGGGCTTCTCACCACTGATAACAGGCTTCTCGGTTCCAGCTTATTCACCAGAGGGCTGCTGACTCACAGAGGGCTAACCGGGCGAGGAGGGCTGCACAGGAGCCTCTAAGGCCTCCTTTACTGGAGGCATCATTCTCTTCGTCTCTCTTCCTCATATATTTGAAAACAGCAATAATGGATTGATTCATGTATTGTATTACATTATTGCATGTATGATTATTGAAACAAAGTATTTTTTATGAGTTAAGCAAGCTCATGCATAGGTTTACAGAGAGGTGGATTAACAATAGTCCAAATCAAATGTTTGCATGACATTCATTATATTTTACATTATATAGTCATATGGATGGACTATATATGGCTATGTATTGATTCATATATTGTGAAATGCAGATGAGAGTATTATAAATTAAATTATCATTAACAGCAGCAATTACTAGGTCTGGGTATCGATTCAGATGTTCCAGATCGATTCGATTTTCTATACTCCATTCTCAATTCAACTCAGTGAATATAGATTTAATACAAATACTATATTTCTAAAAAAGAACAGTGAACTTAAGTTTACAAGAGGGTAATTAATAAAAAGAATGAAGAGCCACAAACCTGTATATTAAACTCTTTTATTTTAGGTACACTTGGGTACATTAAAACAGAACCCATCTCTAATTTTCAAATGCATACAGTTATGTTAAATAAATACAATACAACTTTGATTCATGAGGAAAAATGTATGCTGAAGAAAGTAAAAACAGTCAAACAGGATCAAGTTATTTCACTTTTAAGATGAACTTACTATATTTTTCGACCATTCCAATCATAGCAGAACTCGTAATAAAAATATAAATGTGAAATGATGAGATCTAGAGAGCTACGAGACCCTCAGAACAGATGAACGGTCCATTCGTATACTACATGCATTCCTCATATCAAAACATTTTACTGCAGCGTTTTCTAGATGTGGTCAAATGTACAGGGCTATAGAGACCACATTTCTATAAGTAGAAAAACAATAGTAACGTCCTGTAAGGGACATCCCATACTGTGTGTATGCACACCTCATATCAAAACATTTTACTGCAGCATTTTCAGACTTTGAGAAACTTATGCATACAGAAAGAATGATGCATCTGATTAAAATGTATTTATTGTTATAAAAATGAAAGCAATGCTGTGTCTCCATTTCAACAACAAACAGTCATTGAATAAAATAAAATAAAGTAAAAAAGAACCACTTTGTTTTTTTAGATTAGTTGAGGTGGTCTTGGACACACTGAAAGAGAAAGCACTGAATCTGTTTAGGGAGAGAAGTGATAGTTAACCTCTTTATGCTTTCATACTTGAAGAAAATAATACATTGAAAGATACAGACAGGCTTTCCTACATGTGTAACTCTTCAGTAATAACAAATATAGCTTAATAACTGTAAACATGTATAATAATAAAAAAATATATATATACATTCTATGTTTCCATACGAATTAAACATAACACTTGCAATAATGTTACTTTGACTGCTAAAGCATTACACTTCAGTTTTACTAGTTATGTAATTAATTGTATAATTGTCAATAGGGACTCTATGTGTAATAGCTAATATAATTAGCCAATACAGAAGCAGGAGGAGCATGGAGACCACAGAAGGAGCGATGTTTCTTTGGGCTGAACACTCTAATCACAATATCACAAATCACACTTTAACATACAGATGGATGGATGGATGCCAAACAGACCTGACGCTTGTGGGATTGATACAGCCGTGTCCTTACCAAGCTCCTCCACTACTCCCTTAGCCATCGTTACAATCACATAAAGCAAATCTAAACGCAAAACACATTAGCTACAGCAGAATAATAAAAGAAATAAATATATAAACACTACTGAGGCTGTTCAGAAATGACATAATCATAAATCTTCCAGAGACAAGGGAGACACATGGGAGGAAGGTGATTTAATATTAATAAATTCACAATTCCTTGATTTCATGTCTCAGAATGGGTATGTTTTTTTTATAAATTATTTAATATACAATTCAATTATATAATTTGCTTTAACAAAAAACAACACATATTTCTAAAATTAATTCAAACAAATGTTTAAATGATAAGGAGTATAGGCATTTATTTGTTTGATTTAATAAATAACTAAAGCAGTTTTAACATTTATTTATATATTATATTTAGTAATTTTCTATTTTAAAGAAGTACTTCTACATTTATTACTGCATTTAGATATTCCATTGTTATTGATGATGTGCGTGTATTATTATTATTATAGTATGTACAAATTATTGGAGTATTCCCTACATAATATTTGCTTTAAGAAGACAACAAATAAGATTAAAATCTAGATTAAAAATATATAAAAAGTAAGATTGAAAGGTTGAAAATGTGTACAGCAGAAACTGTATAAATTAAAAGATTCAGAACTAAGAAAAACAATATTAAAATATAACTAATCAGATAAAATAACTTATGCTTCTAAGTTATTAAAATAAAATACTGAATTGAGATATCAGTTGAATTAAGTCATCCAGTTATTACTCTGTACATTAATTGCTATATAAATATACATAAACATCAAAATAAACTAATAATACAGCTGACAGTATTGAGCTATAGTGAGTACAGAAGTGTTCATTATAATGAAAAGGAACGCACACTAATTTGGGATTTCTATTTTAAATTCCAGGATCATATTTGGGGGTCTTTGACTGTATGATAATAATAATAATAATAATAATAAATACAACACCTGAATCTCTCTCTTCTTCATTCCCGTGGGGATCCACACAAACACTTTCTGCTGATTCCTGTTGAGACACTAGTAAAAGCATGTCATTTGTCTCTTAATCAACTGCAGTCTGCACCTTGACGATGGTTTTACACACCAGAGATGGGTTTACATTCACGAATCCAATACTTCAATGTTACACATCAACTTCTCCTTCTGATATTCTCTTCTTTATCGAATAACATGTATAAAGTCTCACCCTTTGTAAACGGTGACTTGACAGTGCAGACCTCTCCCCAAATACAACAACACCGGCTGAATAGACACATTTTCATCCATCGTCTTCTGGATTCAAGACTGCTTGAAAATAGCATTCAACTGTCTGCAATCATTCAAAACAATTAGGATTATGCCCTTAAAATGTTTTACCATTAATAAATAACCATATAAATAAGAGTTTGTCCCATGCAGGGTTCCTCAGATCTGGTCGTGGAGGGCCTGTGTAGAGTTAATTCTACTTCAAACTTCCCGTCAGGTCTGTTGAGGATAATAATATAATATGACTAAAACTATATGGAATATTAGTCAAAAGAATAAATCCATGAATTATGATATGCGACTCACAAAAATGAATAATTGTGTGATAATAAAAGCTTTCCATGGCGGCTCAAATCTCCTGAAAGACCGTATAATTGTGTAAATACTTACATTTATAGTTATAATATAATCTATTGAATGTGTATATAAATACATATTTTGTGTCCAGGACAGTGTGATTATTTATGTAATTATTTTGATACCTATGTTTTGTCTAACAGTTATGATTGATTAGACACTGACTTTACAAAACAGCTCCTAACATGCAGACCCATGCACGGTGCTGTGTATGTCTTAGAAATATATAATGTTAAAGAAAACATCTAAATATGTCTGCTTATTCATTAAGTATTACACAATGTGTCCCTTGGTGCTGATACTGCCACAGAACTGACATAATTCACATTTAAGATGACACTAATGATTTATTAACCCAAGTCCTCCTCTGTTACTTGTGTCGGATCTCCAGAAATGTTTAGCATCTTGGTGTGAAGATAGAGAAAATGTTTCCGCACGTTCTCCCCGCAGTGCCGTGCTCAACAGAATGTCTTCATCTCAACCCGTGTAGCTGCAGATGAGAACAGGCCAAACACATGCATCGACAGCCGTAGTTCTGGGGGAACTGTGAGAAAAAGAGATTCAGGTAAGTACAGTATGCACATTTTCAGAAATGTATTTTAAACCTTTCTCACAGATTTCTCACAGAGTCCATCTGTTCTATGCAAGAAATGCTTGGCAATATAACAATGAAAATCATTTTCTGCCAACAAAACACCACTAAAATGGAAACATTTAATAAACTGCCATTACTGTTTATACTTCTGAAAATGACATTATTTAATTTTAAATGCCCTCATGTTTTGTTGGGGGACAGCAATTGCGAGTATATTTTCAATAAGTTTTGTAGGACTGTCATATGAAAAGGAGAAGGATGGTTGATGTTTCAGTAAAATCACTGCTTGATAAACAATGTCTGCGTTAAATCTTTACTAATGTACACTTTACTAATGACCTTTACTAATATACACGTACTGTTTTTACAGAAGACTTGTCATTCTTCATCACATTGGCTCAAGCAACGATGAAGAACAGGAACCTTCATTTCCTCATCCTTTAACTTCCCAGTGACAGGGTCATAACAGACTTTGAGCAACAACGGTAGACAACAGCCTGAAGTAAAACAAGGGACCCATCACACATGATGAGTACTGTCTCCCCTGTGATGTTCTTCCAGACAAACCATAATAATCGGTTTGACATGACTGTAGAAAGTGCATCACAGATGAGGTGGTGTGGTCACGAGGTACATTACCTTCTTAGGATGCCTCATAAACATCAAATGGGTCTGATCTTCCTTACCCTTCTGTGGCATCGATGTGAACGTCATCAGTTTCACAGGATCTTGTGACCACAGCATCACTCCTCAGGAGACCTTTCTCTGAATCGGTTCTCCTCTAGCATCTTCTGAAGGCTGAGCTTTTCTCCTGCTCCTCCTATCTCCATCATATGTTTTAAGCACTGCAGGTGTAGGGCTTTCTACAGTATGTTCTCCAGATTTAGCAAGTGTAGGGCCCTTGGGAGTGTCCCTTTGGTCAGCTGGCAGGTGTGGTCTGCTCAGTTCCTCTACACCGTGGCACACTTCATCACACTGCTTCCAGGCTTCTTTCGTGTGTTATGATGACTTCAGCACAGACAGGGCAGTCTGCAGACGTACAGTACCCAGAGCAGTGGAGAAGGGGTCTCTATCGTTTAGATCCCTGGATCGTCACATGGTGTCTTCTGAAGACAGTACTGCAGTATTTGTCCACCGGAGATCTGTGAACTGACACTGCTTTTGCCTTTTCCCTAGGTCTCTCCAGATATCTCTCTGTTCAGAGAAACAAGACAAGGATGCCTTGGCCATATGTGTGAGAAACAGAGGTCATCATTACTGACATTACTGTCTTCTTATGTGTGCCATGTCCTGAGAAAGAACAGTTAGAGTTTTATTATAAAAAATAATTGAAAAAATGTATAATATCTGCTTTACTTTTCATATTAAAGATCTATGTTAAAATAAGGGAGTACTTAATCTCAGTAAATGTAATAGAAAATACAGTAACTACAAACATGTAAACAGTAGTTTTACTGTGTATTTAATTGTAATTTCTCAAAAACAATAAACATTTGCAGTAAGTTAAGTTACAGATATGTTATAAATAGTTTTCGGTAATGAAAGCTCATAGTTTGGTGGTTGACCAAGGACTTTTAAGACACTGGGGCACAAACATTCTCACTAACTTTAATCTACAGGAGCATTTACCTTGATGCACTTTCATTTATTGCCTTCGACACTATACAAATAACTTTGAGATAACTAGGCAGAGATAACATCGAGCAGATCCTCAGAGGCGTGTGAGTTTAGTGTGTTAGTAATAACCTCTGGAGATGAGAAACAGACTCGTCTCTGTCTCTGTCTCTGTCAGCGTGGCTGGAGCTCACAAGATGTGACTGGAAAAGTGTTTGGGGATTTCTCAATTAAACAGGGCAGAAAACAAACTTTACAGTGATCAATTCTTTACATCGAAGAGGTTTATAAAAACAGCAATGCTTTCGACCCAATGAACTCGAATGCTGCATAATTAAAATACAAACCTCCTGTAAGGGTGAAATCAGTCTCTGTCTCCTCCTTCATTAATCAGATCTCCTCGAGACGCCTGTACAAGTGTCCTGGTGAATGAGAAGAATATAAAGACAAGAATAATATATACAATTATATAAAACTGTGTAAATACAGAAATCTCATTTCCTTCACTTTAACAATCAAAATCAGTCAAAATGTGTTGTTCCACAACATACTATATGTGCTGTATTATTTTTATTTGTTAATTTTTTCTTATTTTTTGTAACCTTTTTTTCAGTTTGCATGTGTGTTTTAAAGTAAAGAAAAAAAAAGTAACATATACATACACACACACACACACATATATATTTTTTCCCTTTTTATGTACGTAGAGATTTATTTATTTAACAACTTCTAGATAGATTGATATATATAGAGGAATACACACACACACACCAGTGATGTGCGGGTCAGTGTATAAACAACCCACACCCGACCGAAGTTTTAACTTCGTTTTAACTAAGTTTTAAGTAAAATATTGTACCCGACCCGCTTCTGAACCGTGTTTTTAACAAGCAGTAAATGATCATCGTAGCGTCATTGGGCCATAGACGTAGGAACTAGGCAAAAAAAAAAATCCTTAATATATTCTAATTTTGTCAAGAATTATAAAAAATCGTCAGTAAGCTCATAATTTGTACTAAAATAGTCTAGTCTGGCTATGTCTATTATGTTTCTGCAAGGTCAGCAGACATTGAGGCTCGGGTTTGTTCCGATCAGAGCTCGTGAGGGAGAGCGCATTTCTGAATATCCCGATCCGCTCGCTCACTCCGTGGGGTCTCACTCAACCCAGAACGACCTGCTGGTTCCAAAATATGCAAGGAGACATTTCATCGTTTAGTAATAAACTGGTGTTTTCTGTGTCGCTACAAAGATGAAGTTGACTCGCCATGAACGCCAGAGAGAAATGCACATTTCATATGGATTACATCATCAGAGAGTAGCCCATTTATTTTGGTTTGAATATTTTCGTTTAAAAGAAGACATTTCAAGCTTTCTGTAATATATAGCGATATTTCTGAAATCTTAGGCACACGCTGAGTTTAGTTCACATGCAATGCAAGTGTTCGTGCCGGTGCCTTATTACATTGTCTGCTAGGCTATACATTTGCTTATTATTTATTAAATACAGGCAACTGATTGATAAAACATTGATCAAAATTAAAGATACAATTTATACAAAATGAAAATCTTTTAAAAAGAGTTTTTCTATAAAACAAAACTTAATGAAGTCGTCAAAATCATGTTTTACCAAAAACAGCGTCTCCACTAGGGATGAGCGAGTACAGCATTATCTGTATCTGTATCTGTTAACTATATGAATTATCTGTATCTGTACTCGGACTGGGCGGGGCCTAACCCGAAAGTGGGCGGGATTTAACCCGGAAGTGGGTCTGGTTGACTTAAATCGGGCGGGGCTTTAACCGGTATGTTATTTTAAGCATGCAATTGATAGGGGTTGATCAGAAATTGTTATATTTATTGCTGATTAGAAAACTATTTACATGACAGCATCAGCATTAAGCTTCAGATCGATGGTTTTGAACACGATAACAAACTAACTATATAGAGAACAAGTTTTGCAATTATGAAGTTAAATGTAATGAACAAGAGTTTTCATCTCAACATAATTTTCTTTTTTTAACTTTGAATTTTTTTATAATCAGTGTGATTATTATTTTTTTGGTTCTTTTTAATTTTTTTTATTTCCACACCAGGTATGTGTGTGTGTGAATTAATGAGTGAGTAAGAGAGAGACACAGAGAGAGAGAGGGGGCGGTGGGGACTGTGTTCTATTGATCAAATAGTGCGACGCTGTTTTTAAGATCTGCATTGACTTTAATGAAGAGCAGTCGTTCCACATGGCCAGGGTCTAAGTTTGCACGCTGTGGACTGACCACATTTCCAGCTGTGCTAAAAACAGGCTCGGACTGGACACTTGTAGGTGGACAGCTGAGATGCTGCAGTGCAAAGCGTGTAAGATTTGGCCAGCACTGAAGCTTGCCTGACCAGTATTTCACTGGGTCATCGGTAAGGCTGGTGTCCACATCTGCCAGGTAGGCCTCCACATCACCTGATGGTAAACGTGTCCTCACTGGAATAGCTGATTTCTTGACTGAAGTGCTGCTGGTGGCAGGTGTCTCTTCTGTGTTTCTTGCAGGTGTAGCCACAGGGTCACAGAGCTCCATCCTGAGGAGTAATGTCCTCTTCAGTGCCTCCACATCAACATTGTTTGGCCGTATATCTGGGGTCAAGGAGGGTGGCAAGCAGAAATGTGGAGTTTGCAAAAATTGGTTCTAAACACCATTTTAGTTCTTTGCTCAGATTGGCTGCCAGTTTCCTTCTTCTGTGCCGAACCTTTCCCTGGACCGTCCTGATCATCATCACCAGCCATGAAGTGACCAGATTCATCCTCAGATTCCTCCCCAGCATGCAGTGACCTGATGATGGAGCACAGGGGGATGGAGGCGCTGTGTTTTGAGAGTGCCCGTGTGACCTCATCAAAAGGACTAAGAACAGTGAGCATGTCTGATGCTAACCCTCACTCATTAGGATCGATGATTGTTGGAGCTTTCCCCATGTTAGACTCCTGTACCAGCCCTGCGCTGCTCCACCAGCCGCTGGAGCTTGTAGAGCGTATAGATCCACCTTGTTCTTACATCTGTTATGAGCGTGTGCTGGGGAGGTTCAACTGTGTTTCAGCTCATGTAGTCTGTTGCTGGCTTTGCTTGAGCGATGAACATGGCCAGATATACTCCTGGCTTTGGAGAGAAGGGATGTCACAACCCTGTCCTTCTCCAGTGCTTTGATCACCACCAAGTGAAGCGTATGGGATACGCAACGGATGTGCCCATATTCAGTCAAAGCTTTCACCGTGTTCACTGCATTATCTGAAACAACAAACCGTATTGTGACAGACTGACCAACAGACTCTTCCCACTCTCTCATCTTTTCCTCAAGGCAGCACAGAATGTAGTTTGATGTGTGCTCAATGTCCAACCTTTAGCAGCGCTGCTTTCCTCTGTACTGAAGCTTCCCCTACACGTTCACACCAGAGTCCAGTAAGACAGAGATATACATGTGTGTTGTGATTGCTGGTCCAGAGATCTGTAGTGAGGCTCATTGCCTCATACAGCTCAGGCACTACAGTTCGACCGAAATAGTGCCTCGAAGGTGTCTTATACTTGGGCTCTAAAAAGCCAACAAGTGTTCATGTGTTCAGGCTCACGCAGAGAGAGGCGTCTCAAAACACTTGCACACACAATTTGCTTATTTTTGCTGTTGTACCGACAAATACGTACAAAATATGTCAAAATACCCGTCTTGGAAAGTATGTTCGAAAAAAAACTGTAGGTTATGTCTTAAGTGAAAGTAAACATTAAGAAAAATATCGGATGTGTACTTTAGCTACTAGCTGCTGTAATGTTAATCCAAGAAAATATATATATATTTAAGTTTTAATAGTTGGTGCAGGTAACATATGTCAGTCTGAAGAGAATAGATATTACTGACCTCTGCTCTGAACCTTGACCTGAACCATTGCCAGCTTCTGCTTATGAGGAATACATCACTATAATCTTCCACTAGAGACGCAGCACTGAACACAAGCTACAAGTGTTATCTGTAGTTCTTCTGGGCTGGGTGGGTGGACTGCTGTGAATGGGCTTCAACTACACTCAAAAAGAGCAAAACTGAGCAAAGTGTTGTTGCTGGTGACCAAACCACTGACTAAATATGTAGATTGAAGCTATACTGCGTTGAAGACCCCTGACCTGCATTGTGGGATATGAGAGTCACATGTGTAAGATGTATCTAGGAGTGGGAGGAAACTGTGATGATGAAATGTCTTCTTCCCTCTGGTACAGACATTGTACTTAACACACCACAGTTTAGCCATTTATTAGCTTATACAATCACAGAAACAACACATAGCTCAGACACATAACAAAAATCCCACATGTAAAAGTGAAGAGCATGTCGAGTGAATTCGACTGACCCTGTGATACATGATGGGCAGCTGTGGAGTGATTTACAGTGGTGGTAGTGCACAACTAAACCGTGCAGGAAAAAGTCCATCTCTCCCCTAACCTTTTCTGTGAAATGGAGTTGCTGGTTTGCCCTGGGGACGAAGGACCTCCTCGATGTTGAGCATGACAGAAGACAGCTCCATGTCAAACACAGAACCAGCTGTCCTCCCAAACCTGTCCCAGCGGCCCTCCCCAGCACACAACAGCAGAAACCAGGACTCTGGCCATGTGTAATCTTGAGTCGCTGCTATCGTATTCCTCAGAATCACTGTCAAAGATCATTTCTGCTTCAGTCAGAACTTGAACATAACATTTCTTTGCATGCTTTGCCCCACGTCTCACCTTACATGTTAAAACACACTGAGCCTTTATTAATTATTGTAATGTATGCCACGTATAACAAATCTCTACCTGAAGTCACATTAGCAAGCTGGGATGAGATCTGCTTCAGGGAGTCTGCACGGGAGCACAGAGACATCCAATGCTTGTTCATCTCTGCAATAAGAGTCCTCTTCTGCTCCTCAAGTCTCCTTACTGCCATCACAATGCCCAACGCCTTCCTCTCTGTCCGGTGATCTACAGAGTCTCTGGAGTACACAGATGACACATGACTCGGATGTATTTAAGATTAGTGTTTAAAGATTTTCAGGGGTTAAAATGGAGGCATGTCAGATTTTGTCCCACTATGTGACTATTTCACACACTCAACAGAATTGAGTACATGATCTCGTCACATAGAATGGTGTCCAATGTCCGTCTCTCTGCATTAGGAACCAAGGTGTTAGACTTTTCCACTACAGAATTTAAGGATTCGGGCACGTCCTTTCCATCGTCACTATCCTTGTGAAGACGCTGGGACCTCCTCTTAACACTTCAATTCGGCTGGCAACAGCGGCAACATCAGCATCATTTGGGGATGTAGTAGATGAGAGGAAGAAATTAAGAGATAAGAAATATACTTCTTGATTCCATGAACAAATATAATTTGTTGTGTATGAGCAAAATAAAGCCTCAACGATCTCTTCATATTTCTCTGTAACGGAGAGGCTATTGTAGCTAAGGTTGAGTATAGTTAGGTTCTCTATTGTCCTCATGGGTTTGATCTTGTCCACACGTCATCAGCATCAGACTACGATTAGTCAGAAGTGATACCTCAAGCACCATATCAAACAGTATATCCTTCTGCCCACTCACTGATATCAATGACCCACCTCTCCAGCTGATTGTCGGAGACGTCCATTTCTGTTTTCATGGCCTCCAGGTTATCATGCAGGGCTATTGTGGCCTTCAGACAGAAATGACTATGAGGGAAACGCCTAGCACTTTGACTATTGTTGATCAGGATTGTGAAGTACCTTCACTATTACATCAATAATGAAATATACAGTATATTCGTATATACATGGACTATCAATACATGTGGTATGAAAATGTAATATTGTATATCAATATATGCCATTTATTTGCTTTATTTTACAAATTTGCTATGCATTTTGCATAAGGGAAAACTGCTGTCTTTACCCTCTGATATCGGTGGGCAAGGGGAGAAGCCAAGCTGTCAAACTTTTGTTGGTTCCAGCGCATGGCCATGATCGTCAGCATGTCTGTGCTTCCTGCTACAATAAAACATATGAGATTTTAATAATAACTTACAGTACAGTACTATGGTACTAATCTGCTGTCTTGTGCCTTCTGATGACTGTCCCATGAAAGCGTGAGGTAATTGCACAGGATTGGGAAGACAAAGCATGAAACAGTGATGCAGGACAGTATTTAAATGGCATAGAGCACTATGCAGGACAGTAGGTGAATGGCACTCTGATGTGTTTTTATTTTCACACTGCCCTTCCTTATTATCCTTACGTCAAATACAATAGGATGATGGTCTTGTAATCGATCCATCCATTTGTGTTTAATATATTCAGATCTTTATATTGTCAGCATATATGCATTAGCTCACCAGTGTAATCAGGATCAAAGTTTACTGGTTCCCTTACCTGCTTTTATTTATTTCCCCCATGTCTGTGCTGCATGCTGGGAAGTCAAAGTGGTGCTCCTGGCATCATTGGTCCACTTCGAATCGGACAGCTTCCCACTCCATCAGTGCTGTGAGGTTTCCATTCGGTTTCAGAGAAGAGTTCAGGAAAAGAGAGAGTAAAACGGATCGAAATTAAACAATATACTACACTGAAGTAAAATGTTCTAAATGGATACATATCAAAGGAAATAAACAATGTGTAGACTTCACGCATACTCTATACACGGATGTATTTGGGGGACCTGGCCATTAAAAATACAGGATATTGTTTGACATTCAGTCTAAATCTATACACAAAGAGAGCTACAACAGCTTCCATATTGTTCCATAAAGCCTGTGCAATGTTTGGGAACACTTCTGGGATCAGGAAATAATATTGAGGAGATGATGTCAAAGTCTGTAGCCAATGGAGTTGAAGAATGACCTGTTTTCTTTTTCAGAAATGTCTCAGTGCAAACTGCTGATAAGAGAACATGAGTTTATGGTTGTTTATAAAGGGTCTACATTTAACAAACTTGTTTCCTAAACAGTGTAACTGTTAATGTGTACTATCATCACCATCATGCCCTCATAGTATAATTTATTAGCACAAATACTTACACGGCCAAAGCGAACAGTGCGTTGATCCAGCATGCTTGGCTAGATATCCCTGGTGCTGCCATCTTCAGCTCTTCAGAAGAAAACAGGACATCTGTTGCGTACACGGTTGAATAGTGAGAAGTGGCCGGCCAGTATCATTACGGATCAGCTCATCCACTCCAGGACATGCTCTGACTCTAATCTGAGGCAATCTGAGATCATATCCCCTGGAAAAAGAAGGAAATATATACACAACGTTAATTCTGACAGACCAAAGTGTGTCATTCTGACAACTGATATGGGAACCTGTGACTAAGGTGAATCAGGAGGACACTTCTACAGACATTTTGTAAGGCACTCTATTGGAAGTCATACTTTTGTCAGGCAAATTAACTATCCCCATTCAAACAAAGGTTAATTGTTTTCCATCACATACTTGGGCCCATCCAATCTAAATGAACACACAACCTATTGACACCTCTAGATTGGCAGCCATGATGAAGAAAAGTTCTTGCACAATGTAACATGTATGAATTTACCATATTCCTGATCCTTATGAGGGAGTATATACAAGGTGTGATCAGCAAATAGCTGTGGGTGAAATTCTGCAGACCCCCACCCAAACCTATTAAGTTCCTCTTACCATTCATTGTCACCACAACTATGGTCTGTCCTGCGATGACACTGGGCGATACTCGTAGACAACCGCATATTGTCCCTGGCATCTCCAAAGGTACAAGAAAAACACATGGATAAGCATTAAAGAATGACATTGATTTACTGGCAGCTATTTTAAACAAGATGTACTTGACGGCTTCAGTTTTTCAGTCCAGTCTAAGAATGTGACTTTTAAGATCTACATCTTACCACACTGGGTTAGATCCCTCTCCACAACACAAGCTGGATTAGAGAGTGCATGGGTCATCGAATCCCTGTTGGGGAACACACGTGACCTCGGGGGACCACAGAGGAATGGGTGTGGACGGCAGTCACCACAACGGATGACGGCTGGATCATTTCCACAGTGTTGGCAGATCCGTGTTGATCTCTCTTTCTCCCACCAGCCTGATATGAGGCTCTTTCGGGTCAACCAGTCTGTTGAGGCTTGAAGTGCCGTTTCATCCTCATGTATGTCCTCAAACAGTGAGCTTTAAGCTCTTGAAGGAAGGACTCTGTTAAAACAAGGCAAAATATGTAAACACAGTAGTTTATTATAATAAAAGAGAATAGCATTGAACAATGGCCATTTTATAATAAATGAAGATACTGTTTGAACCAGTGAAGTCAAAATAAATAACACACCTGCAGTAATGGAAAGAAAGTCACTGGGAGCGCTGATATGAGAGACACCAGTCTTTCGACTCTGAATGTGACTGGGACCTGCTGTAGCAACACTTGATTTTACTTTTTACACTCAATGACACAAACTTTATACATAATAATAACAGTAAGACAGCAAGAGAGAGAAAACAATACAACTGTAAAGAGAGTAACAAGATACAAGACACATGTGGCTCTTAAAAGTGCATTTTTAATGTAATGAGGTGCTGTTTTTTTAAAAGAATAGGGATTAAGGAACCTGCAGAGAAAGAGAAGAGCAAATAAAAAAAGAATAGATCACCAAACTACATATTATAATATGAATAACTACTAGGCTCTGGTTGATTCATGTAGTTTGGTGATCTATTCTTTTTTGATTTGTTCTTCTCTTTCTCTGCAGATTCCTTAATCCCTGTCCTTTTCAAAAACAGCACCTCATTACATTAAAAAGGGGAAGTCGTGGCCTAATGGATAAAGAGTTGGACTCTTTATAAAAAAATGAATGATTTTAAAAAGAAGTCATTGTGTGAGCAAGGGTTCTATCACGATATTTTGAACACATCCTGGTTTTGCTTTAATTCAAATGGATAAACAAACAGGAATAACATGATCAAGGTGTTTGGATACACTTGTATGCATATAATCTACATATGCATATACATACACACACACACACACATATACATACATACATACATATATATATATATATATATATATATATATATATATATATATATATATATATATATATATATATATATATATATATATATATATATATATTACGTGAGGAATCAACCGAATCAACACGTAGGATCCCTCAGAACCCGGATGTTTGTGGCTGTTTCAGAATAAACATGCTTTCCCGGGATAAACGCACTGCTTTGGTGATATGCGCAAAGCGCAATTATGTGCTGAAACGTCCAAAAAAAAAAAAAAAAGGCATCGGCGTATCTAGACGCGGTGGCTGGGAAGACGTGGCCAATATGGTCAATCCATTTTGCAACGCGAACTGGAGGTAAGCAGGCGTTTTTTCCCCCTCTTTTATTTTTATTTTTCTTTGCCATAACTCCACAAGTTTTCCCTCCATCACTTCAGTCCACACTACACGCCGTGTCAGGTGTCACCATGGTTTCGTTTATGGTTTCACGCACGCGCAGTGAGGGAAACACGGAAAATCGGTTCTTAGCCCTGCTTCAATAGTGCAATACCTCACGAGAGGCGACCAAAATTTCTGACATGTCAGAAATCCATCCGACCGGTGAGGCTCAAGATGGCGGAGAGAGCAGACGCATTGTGAACAGCTCAGAGTAGCAAAACCTTGAAAATCAACGGAATTAACTTTTAACTCAACAAAACCCTGGAATATCAGGTGTAAAACCGCAGAGTACTTATCATAAGAATTTAGAATCCTGTAAATAACCCTGAACACCTCCTGGAGTACGATATCGCAGACCATAATATGTCTAGCACAAAATCTAATGTTAAATTGAAGGCTCTCCAAGAACACGACTATGGTGGTCCAGAAAGGATGGAAACTAACACAAGAGGAACTAAAAACACCTTAGCATCCCCTTCCAAACCACCAGCACCACAGAAAAAGTCAAAGTCAGACGACGCCATGACTGCTGGTGCCCATGCTCAAGACGCCTCTAACGCTGCGATACTGGCTGCTATCGGCACTCTTCAAAACATGATGCAGGACTTCAAAGAGGAGTTAAAGCAGAACATGCTGACCATAGCCAACATCGCGAAAGCGGTAGAGTTTAACTCTGCCGAGATCAAAGACTGTAAAGAACAGTGCCAAAAACTGCATATCGAGGTGAAACAATTGACTGAGGAGAACACAGATCTGGAGAAGAGAGTAGCAGAAGTGGGGAAAAGAGCAATAGAGTTGGAGCGTTATAAAAGAAGATGGAACCTGCGATTAAATGGTTTAGAGGAAGGAAAAGACGAAAACACACGACAAATCATCTCTGATATTATCGGAAAAATTGTACCACACTGGAGGGAGAAGATGGATTTCATCCTGGATTCGGTGCACCGACTGGGGCCGAGTAACACCAACCGCCCTCGTCAGATCATCATGCAGTTCACAGGATGCCACTTCAGGGACGAACTCTGGCGGATCACCAAACTTCACCGCGTGTGCAAGGATCTCAACATCCGTTTCGCAGAAGACCTCACCAAGGAAGACAGAGAGGCACGGAGGGCTGTGTGGCCGAAAGTTGAACAAGCAAGAAAGGCAGGTTTAAAGACAGTGTTCCGGGGCCCCCATGCTTTCATTAATGGACAAAGAGTCTCACCATAGACACAACTGTCCAGGGTTTTTGATTCCCGAAAACAAGTGAGTTTAAATGAAAACGTATTCTCAGGGTTTTGCTACTGTTATATATTCCTGATAGGTAACTTCTACTGTTGTTCTGAGTAAGTTCAGAAATCTGTTGTTATAGATAGTTTTTGATCATTATTTTATTTATTTATTTATTTTCTCTATGTTCAGTTTAAAGAGTAACATTTCTCTAATTGCTGTTAATGCAAGGGGCTTAAGAGACATGACAAAAAGAAAAAGTATTTTTTTATTTTGTAAAGGGAAGAAGTCAAATATAATTTTTTTGCAGGAAACACATTCTAAGGTTGATGATGTTATATTTTGGTCTAAACAATGGGGAGATGAAGCTTACTTTAGCCATGGCACTTCAAGGTCAGCAGGTGTCGCCATCCTCCTAAATAATTTCAAAGGTCATATTGTGTCCCATATGGCAGATGAATTTGGTCACTGGTTGATTCTTATCATAAACATAGATGGTCTGAAATTCATCTTAGTCAACATTTATGGATATAACATCAGTAAAGAAAACCGAAACCTACTTGAACAAATTGGTTTAGAGTTAGACAATCTTAAACTAACACACTCGACTGATAACATCATCATTGGTGGCGACTTAAATCTAGTTCATGATGAATCTCTTGATAAATATCCTTGCAGATACTCTGTTAGTCATCCAAACACCATATTCACCAACTTCTGCGAAAAACAAAATTTGGTTGATGCTTGGAGACACTTAAATCCAGAACTATCGAAATACTCCTGGTTTAGTTCAAGCCACAATTATAAATCCAGAATTGATCACTGGTTAATTGCAAATAATTTGCTAGTTTATAATATTAGTTCTGATATCTCTGCTGCACCACTAACAGATCATAGTGTTATTTTACTACAGATCAAACCCAATGACAACAATGTCCACTCACACACATATTGGAAATTCAATTCCAGTCTGCTGAAAAATAATGAATATTGCCAAAAAATCAAATTATTAATTAAAGAATATGCCAATTCCAATGAGCTAACAACTGCTACCAAAAAGTGGGAATTTCTAAAATATAAAATACGCCAATTTACCATCTCATTCAGTAAAATGATTAAAAAAGATAGTGAAAAACAAGAAGTAGACATTATTAATCAGTTAAATATGTACTGCAATAGACCAAACCCAACTGAAGACGATAGACAGAAGATTTTAAGTCTCCAACCTAAACTAGATGAAATTTACAGTCGTAAGGCCCAAGGGGCATTTATTAGATCCAGAGCTAAATGGATAGAGGAGGGGGAAAAAAATTCATCGTATTTCTGTGGTCTTGAAAGAAGAAGACAGGAAAAAAATAGCATTAGATCCCTGATGGTTGATAATAATGAAGTCACAGATGAAAAAGTGATCTCTTCAGAAATCTGGAAATTCTATAGCCAGCTCTATAGCTCTAAATTTTCTAGCACGGACTGTCAGAATTTTTTTCAGGATATAGCAAAACATATACCAAAAATAGACGATGGCCTCAAACAAACATGTGATAATCAAATTACTATTACAGAACTAGACGCAGTAATTGGTCGTCTCTCTCTTAACAAAGCCCCTGGTTCAGACGGTCTCACAGGTGACTTTTACAGACATTTTTGGGTAGATTTAAGAGACCTGCTGCTAATAGTCTTTACTGAAATATTCGAAACATGTGTGCTTCCACCAACAATGAGACATGGAGTTATCATCTCTATCCCAAAACCTGGGAAAGATCCCAGAATTATAGATAACAGAAGACCCATTACACTTAGAAATTCAGACTACAAACTCCTAACTTATATCTTTGCTTCTCGTCTTCAAACAGGGATTTCAGATATTATATCAGATACACAGTCAGGGTTTTTAAAAGGAAGATCAATCCATAATAATATAAGATTGGTAATGGACATTATCGAGTATAGAAGCCAAATAGAGGATGATGGTTTCCTTCTCTTTCTAGACTTCTATAAAGCATTTGACTCCGTGGAGCATCTATTTATTCTCTCGGTGCTTAAACAATTTGGGTTTGGAATCAAATTTTGTGAATGGGTTGGTGGTTTATATCAAGATATTAGTAGCT
The DNA here is from genome assembly GCF_003368295.1 of Carassius auratus. Taxonomy (NCBI): domain Eukaryota; kingdom Metazoa; phylum Chordata; class Actinopteri; order Cypriniformes; family Cyprinidae; genus Carassius; species Carassius auratus. Next base: position 6,841,925 of record NC_039264.1, on the reverse strand, counting down.
GTGTCCTATTACCTAGTGGTACCACCCCAAGCTTCAAGATTAATGTGGGTATCCCTCAAGGTTGCCCCATCTCACCATACCTATTCATCTTAGCCACAGAAATGCTAGCAATCTATATTAAAAACTGTAATGATATTAAAAAACTTAATGTACTGGGCACTGACATAATAATCAGCCAACTAGCGGATGACACAACAATATTCTTAAAAGATAGATACCAAATTTCTACAACTATTTCCAAAATTGAAAAATTCTCGAAAGCTTCAGGTCTAACATTAAACTTAAAAAAATGTGAATTGCTTGCTGTACACAACACTTCACTGAAAAACATTTGTAATATCCCTATTAAATCAGAAATCAAATACCTGGGAATTTACCTTTCCAAGGACCAAAAACAAAGCCAACTTCTGAATGTAGAAAATAAAATTAAAGAATGCAAATCAAGATTAAATAGATGGCTACAGAGGGACTTATCAATTCTAGGTCGAATTTACCTTACTAAGATGGAATGTTTATCAAGGTGTATTTACCCAGCCTATTCTAATGCCATTTCAAACAAATTGATTAAATCTATCAACCAAATCAACCTAAACTTCATTTGGAGAAACAGACCACATTATATGAAAAAAGGCAATATGGTTAAAGACACAAAGGATGGAGGACTAAAAGTTATTGATTTTGACTGCCTTAATGGAACCTTAAAAATAAATTGGTTAAAATCTTGGATCAAACACAGCAACTCATTCTGGTATTGTATTCCAAAGACCTTATTCAAGAAAATTGGAGGTTTAGAATTTCTTCTTAGAGCGGACTTTAATGTTAATAAATTACCTATAGCATTGTCAGAGTTTCACAAACAAATACTCTTGTATTGGAAAATGTTATACGTACATAACTTTTCACCCCATACATCTGTTCTCTGGAACAACAGGTATATTTTGCACCGTAACCGATCTCTGTTCTTTGAGGATTGGTATGGGAGAAACATATGGTCCATGGCCGACTTAATGGATACCAACGGACAATTTTTTAATTATGAACAATTTTGCATCAAACATAATTTCAAACCCTCAAAATCTGATTTTTTTTACATTAAATAAAGCACTACCCCAAGCTTTTATACTTCTAACAAGAAGCATTTTGACACATTATACGATACAACCACAATTGGCCCCACTATCAATTCAAGGGATCTATATTCTGGATAAAAAATGCACTAACCACTTTGTTAGAAAATGTTTTATTGATTATCTTTACCCTGAAAGCCAAAATAAAAATAACATCCTACAAAAATTTGATAAAGATTCAATCATTAAACTAAGAACAATGTATTTAACTCTCCCTATACCTCCCAAAGTGAAAGAAACACACTTCAAAGTAATGAATAATATTTACCCCTCTAAAGATTTACTGAATATTCGCTTTGGTATAGAGGATAATACATGTACATTCTGTGAAAATGATGTTGAAACTACGGACCATGTGTTTTTCTCATGTAATGTGATTCAGACATTTTGGTGTGAGATATATAAATGGGTTAAGCAACAGATGTCTTCATTCCCAACCTCTTTCTCTAGTGATAACATAACGTTTGGATTGATTTTGAAAAACAAGAATGATGAGCTCTGTATTAATACAATCGTATGTCTAGCTAAATTCTTCATTCACAAATGTAGAATTGTGAAATCTTCTCCCAAATTTGTTGTTTTTTTAAATGAATTTAAACTATATGTGAAATCTTTAAAAATCTTGAAAGGTCCTAAAGCACAAAAAATATTTGATACCCTAAAACACTTCCCAACTGAGGTTGATAGATGAGTAATGACTGAATTCTCCCCTTATGTCATGTATGTATTGTAATCTCCTTTTATTTTTATTTTTTTATTTTTATTTTTATAAATCTTTTTATTTTTGTTACTAAGACTATATATTTTCCTGTTTGTATTAAGAGCTGCTCCCTCAGGCTATATATTTTCTGTATCCTATTATGAAGAAACTGACTTTATGCAGCCATGTTTGTTTGTAAATCTTTATATCTTCAATAAAAAAAAAAAAAAAAAAAAAAAAAAAAAAAAAAGAAATCCATCCGACCAACCGATTGCCGGTCGGGAGAGGCTTATTGCCTCTCGTTTATCCTTGTACACTGCACGAACACTGCACGACAAACGACGCACGAAAATGCTGAAATTCGGCCCGACCCGAAAAAGAGTCGCACGAGTCAGAATTCGGCTCAAAATCGGATGAAAATCGCACAGTGTATGCCCGGCCTTACCGTGGTGGAATCGCGCTGGGCAATGGTTTCTGTGATGGTCGCGCACAGTGACGCGCTGCACAAAACTGCGCCAAAATATAAATCATAATGAAAATGTACAGTATTAATATTTTATATCCTTGCTCAAAATTTTAAAGGGGTCAGCGGAAATGTCTAAGGAAACAAGGTTATATGTCAGCCATTACATTTTAACACATCACGTCCCAGAATGCATCCATCTCTTTGCCAAAGGATATGTCCATATTAAGTAATATAAACATTTCTGCAGCAGGCTATTTAATTTATCAAAAATTCATAATTAGTATTGAGATGAAAGGTCTATAAAAGTAGGCTATTCTTTTTAAAATATTGTTTTTATTTTTGTCGCAAAAAAAGCAAAGTTGTAGGCTCACTATAAGCCATTGCAAATAGAAATACCATCAACAATTATAAAATATCCCACTTAAATGAAGGCATGTTTAAGCCTACAGCAAATATGCAGTCCTGCAATTATACCGTTTTAATGTAGCCCAAAATTATATTAAAAAAGAAACAAGCCATGATTCCGATTTAGACCGGGGATTCTTACAATAAAATATATGGTCACTGCACCAATTAATGATATTAACAGTATTTGCGCCGCATGCTACTGCAACATACACAATTAGCAGCATTAAAATTAATCGCCTGGAAACATACTTTCCAGCGCAGGAAAACTGCTAGATGGATAACCCAGGTTCGTCAAAATCCAAAGATGAGGGATTTGCATTCAAATATCGGACGACCCCCTCTAAGTTGTCAAGCGATGAATAGGGGGTACCCTAAACGTCGACTAATGGACGTGAGGGGGAAATGACCAAACGGCAGTGACGAATAGGTGTGAGACTGTGTTGAACTATACAACAGGAATATTCGCTATGTGCTTCATTTTTGTGTAATTGGTGGGGATTTACATACCTTTTCACTGTTTTTAAAGCAATACCAATTATAGGACATGTGAAAGTTTTCAGAGCACTTGCCATATTGCATACTCACTTCAACCTAATGGAGAACTGTTTGAGCCTGAAGACGCCTTGCTGCTTCACCTAGGAGTTTCAGGTAGCTAATAATTACGGCACCAAGAAGTTTGCAAATGCTTGGGTAAACATTTCACAAGTTACATTTAGTGCATTATTTACTTAGGCATTACATTTTACATTTAACAGACGCTTTTATCCAAAGTGACTTAGTGCATTCAGGCTAACATGCATTCCCTGGGAATCGAACCCACAACCTTGTGCTTGCTAACATAATGCTCGACCTCTTGACCCACAGGAACACTAGTCAATAAACTAAGATGAGTAACATCACAATTTCCTGATTGATGCAGAAAAATCTAATTCCTGTGATTTTGATGTGATATAGATGTACAACAATACTAAAGCATAAAGAATAACCTGTCTACTGATGGGTTTTGGAACTATTGCCTAATGTAGTCACACCAACACTCTGGCCTTTAAAAGAATTGCATAAGACAAAATATCAGCACTGCATTTAGGTATTAACACACTCTAAATGAACACATTTATTAAGTGATGTCCATTTTTAAATAAAAAACAATTTCTCCCAGGAAACAGATCCAGCATGACAGAAAGTATGCCTTCAGCTTGACTTGATTGTATTTTTGGTAGTGGTTGTGGTATTCTGTGCATTGCTGACTGGCACAGAAGGAAGTTCTCTATCTTTTCTCCAAGCCCTGGGTACTACACTGTGGTTCTTGTCTTCTGCATCTGCAATCCGCACTTCAGCTGTACTGTGCCTTGCCCTTGTCCATGGTCCAGATGGCTTCATCACGTTGTTTCTTAGAGGGAATGCTTCATTTTCAACAAACGCATAATGATATTATAAAGGGGTCTATAACTTATACTAAACCTCTGTTTAATTTGGTTAAATGTACAAACTTGCATTGTCTTGGTCATTGACCAGTGTGCGGATGCAGTCTCGGATGAAAGTCTCGGATGGTTTAAAACATGTGGACTTGTGATGATGTTCTTCCTGAATTGAAGAGTGATGAATACCAAAGATGTCCCGACTCGATGGTGATTGGGAGCTTCTTCCCCGGTTGGAAGTGAAGAAGAGCTTAGTGATTCGAGGACTGAGATTAGAGCAGCTTTGTTGAATGGAAAGTCAAGGCCTGGCACACTTAAGGTTTCCAGGAGAGTTCTAGCTCACATCCTCATCATCTCAGACTCTAAAAGAAGCTAAAACTGTGTGTGAAGGCAGTCAGGTGCGGTGGTGCCGGCTCTGGGATCTAGTAACAGAAGATGAATGAGGAGACTAAAAGCTGAAGTGAGGTAAGTTCTGTGGAGGTCACAGCTCTCAGAGGGAAAGAGCCAATGGTGACTTGCTCTTCTGGAGGGAAAGTTTACGACTCTTTGTATCAGAATATGGTAATCTGCATAAGTAACTGGATTGGGTATTGATACACAAACCATTTAAGATTCTTAGAACACTAATATGTTGCATATTTACCAACATATAGTTAATCAAAAGACAAATTCACAGATACTAAACATGGCATAGGTAAGACCACATGAACGAGTAGTTCTATCAAAAGCACACATTAAACAGTTTACAATACACAAGACCATATACAAGAGGATAGTGATCATACATCATGACCTGGGGTTATGATGATAGGAAGGTTATAGAAAGATGTGTTTCCTATAGCAGTGTGTGTCTGTTTAAGAGAGAATTGAGTAGTGGAAGATCTCTCTACATACTTTAGGTCATGTCGGTCTGATCTGAGTGTCCTGGCTCTCAGTGTGTTTATTAAAGGGTGTCTGATTAATATTTGAAACTACAGCAAAGAAGATGGTCAGGTGAAGAATAAATAGGAAAAGGACACACTAATAATAATAATAAAGTAGTCAAAAGTTAAATCAGATGAAGCTTGCAGCTGTGGTGTGTGAAAGTAACACTGTATTCTCAAAGAGTAACATTTCCTATTGTCTTTTTTTTCTAAAGCTCTTGTCACACATTGGGAATCAGAAGTATCTCTCCAGAATGAGTTTGCACATGTCGTTTCAGGTCTGTGTGATAGGTGAAGCTCTTTCCACACTGAGGACACTTGTAAGGTTTCTCTCCAGTGTGTATTCTGATATGAATCCTAAGGTTTCCTTTGATCGTGAAGCTCTTTCCACACTGAGGACAGGTGAACGGCTTCTCTCCAGTGTGTATTCTGATGTGCTCCTCCAGCTTTGCTCTTTGTATGAAACTCTTTTCACAGTGAGGGCATGTGTGACGCCTCTCCGCGGAGCGATGTACTCGATTGTTACGGTGATTCCTGTCAGTGACATCTAAACAGTTCTCTCCAGAGTGAATCCTCATGTGATGATTAAGGTTTCTTTTATATCTGAAGCTCTTTCCACAGTTATCACACTCAAAGGGACTCTCTCCCTTGTGAACTGCCATGTGACCCTTAAAAGTTTCGTTTCGTGTGAAGCTCTTCTCACACAGTTTGCAGGTGAAACGCTTCTCTCCGGTGTGAGTTCTCATGTGGATACTCAGGTTTTTTTTGTGTTCAAAGCTCTTCTCACACCGAGGGCAGTTGAACGGCTTCTCTCCTGCGTGAATTTTTAAGTGGATTTCAAGGTTTTGTTTCTTACTGAAACCTTTTCCACACTGTTGGCAGGTGAAGCTCTTTCTCGTGTGAACTCTCATGTGGCTATTCAGATTTCTTTTTAGAGCAAAACTCCTCCCACACTGTTGACAGGTGAAAGGCTTCTCTCCAGTGTGAACTCTCAAGTGATTTTTAAAACCTCCTTTTAGTGCAAACCTTTTTCCACACTGTTGACAGGAGTAAGGTGTGTACTTTCATGTGAATGTTAAGAGTTCCCTTCAGAGCAAAACTCTTCCCACATTGTTGACAGGTGAAAGGTCTTGCTTTAGTATGTACTCTCTTCGGGACTTTCTGGTTCCTAGTTTCTGTTTCACAGGTCTGTGAGGAAATAAGAGATTTTTCCCCAGTCATTAAATCATGATATTTCTCATCATGATTATTCTCTTCCATTTCATTCAGTTCTTGACTCTCCTCTTTTAGAGCCATCAGGTCTAGAGTGAGAAGAAACAAAAACAAGTCAACATTAGTTTATTTGTACAAAACTACAGACATGGAAAAGATGTAAACCATCAAATCCAACAACATGTATGCTAGCTCCTACATCCACTAATCTTAAAACCAAAACACTTTGCAGCAAACACATCAGCATAACAACCCAGACGTGGTGAAACTCACCAGACCATCACAGACTACAAGCCCCCGCCACAGGCCTGTGATAATTACACATCTCTCCCGGATACACTCAACCACTTTTATTCACGGTTTGAAACGCAGAATGACACACCTGCACAAAACTGCCCATACCTCCCAATGACCAGGCGCTCTGTCTGTCTCCAGGCGACGTAAGGAAGTCACGATACTGGAATTTCAAACTTTGATATGATACCTTGAAAAATATCGATGTTTGATACCATTTTCGATACCACAAAGAAAAAAAACTGCCACAATATTAAGGGGGTATTTTTTAAATTATATTTAAAAGATAAATATAACGAGTCTACAGACACCTTGGCAATTGAATCGCCATTGGCTAGTAAATATACTAATATACTAATATATATATATATATATTGATTACAATTCAATTTATACATTTAGCATAAGCTTTTATCCGAAGAGACTTACAGTGCATTCAGGCTATCAATCTTTACCTTTACAATCTCTATCATGTGTTCCCGAGGAATCAATACCCCAACCTTGCGATTGACAACAAAATGCTCTACCACTTGAGGTACAGGAACACACACACACACACACACACACACTGTATATGTTTTTAAAATGGCACAGCTTTTTACTGCCTGACAGTACACTGTTAACATCAGTCAGTCAAGAATTTTAATATGATATCTGAATAATCAAGTATTATATAATGATAGAAATTTGGTAACCAGGTATGAATGCAAAGACATTTTAACTGAATTTAGGACTGATGGTGGTGCTTTGTTGATCATTTAGTGCTTCTGTGGATTCGATTCCCAGGGAACGCGTGTTAGGTTAAAATTTTTTTAGCCTGAATTCAATTTAAGTTGCTTTGGATAAAAGCGTCTGCTAAACGCATAAATTAAAATTTACAACAGTAATGGATTCATGAATATTAATCAGGTTTTCTGCATTCAGTCAAACTGAATTGCTCAGTAGGTGAGCACCAGCCAATGAGATTGCCGGTTGCGCATTAGTTCCGCCCCCTACTAAGGAACTCTGTTATTTTTACAGGAAAATACAACAAAGAATCGTTTAGCGCATACATGTAGCGCGTCAATTCTGCATGTATGTAAGACTCTCTCTCTCGCTCTCACTTTGCGCGTGTGCCACTGACTCCAATCATGATGATGTAATTTGAGAGGTTAGTCATGCACAACATCAAAACCAGCCTCCCAATACACTCCAGTTTGTATGCCATCCAAACCGCTCTACAGACAATTTCCTCCACCCTCCCCCTGGCTCTTACCCACCTAGAGGATAAAGACTCCTATGTCAGAATGCTACACAATTCAACACAATAATCCCACAACAGCTCATTAATAAACTAAACCTACTGGGCCTTAACAATTCCCTCTGTAATTAGATCCTGGACTTTCTAACTGAAAGACCTCAGTCAGTCCATGTCGGCCACAACACCTCGAGCACTTCCACACTGAGCACAGGTGCCCCACAAGGCTGTGTGCTCAGCCCGCTGCTCTTCACGCTAATGACCCACGACTGCACTGCCAAGTTCAGCTCCAACAACATCATAGAGTTTGCAGATGAAACAACTGTGGTAGATCTAAACAGCAACAACGATGAAACACACTACAGAGAGGAAGTGGCACTAGCTGAATGGTGTGGAACTAACAACCTGTCCCTAAATGTGGAGAAGACAAAGGAGGTTGTGATGGACTTCAGGAGAATCTCTGTTGACCACCCTCCACTGACCTTCAACAGCTCGACTGTGGAGAGAGTCAGCAGAACTAAATTCCTGGGGGTGCACATCACTGAGGATCTCACCTGGAACACCAACACCATGTCACTCTCCAAGAAGACACAACAGCACCTACACTTTCTTCACCGGCTGAAAAGAGCAAGTCTCCCTCCACCCATCCTCACCACTTTCTACAGAGGAACCATAGAGTCACTGTCTGGTACAGGAACTGTAGTGCAGCAGACCGTAAGACCCTCCAGTGGACAGTGAACACAGCTGCAAAAATCATTGGTGCCCCTCTGCCCTCCATCCTGGACATTTTCCTCACACAATGCTCCAGCAAATCCAACCGTATCATGAAGGACCCCACCCATCCCTCCCACAGTCTCCTCCAGCTGCTACCATCAGGAAGACAGTACAGGAGCATCAGATCCCACTCCACCAGACTGATCCACAGCTTTATCCCCCAGTATGTGAGAGCCCAGGACTCAAACCACACCACCCTCCTCTGAAACCCCACACAACCCCCCTCCACCTGAAACATGGACTATCTCACCTCCTACACCCCCACACATCCCCAACCTTACCACATCACTGAAAACTGTCTGAAACATCTGTTTTTTTCTTCTTCTTCTTGTGCAATTATCTATGCACACTAGACACTTCACACACACTGCTGTGTATAAATAATCCCACAAAATACTCAAATATGTGTTTAGATGCTCGTGCAGAACGAATAATGTTGCACTGTTCTCCAGCCAGCTCCTTGACTTCTGATGTTTCTCTTTGCACATGTACAGTATAGGGGTTGGACGGTTCGCTGAAAACAAGCAAACCGTTGGGTTCTCCTCACACGGTTCAGCACGCACTGGGATCTGGGATCTGACAAAGCACCTGTAATATGGTTTGATATAAATAGCACGTAAAACAAACTGGGTTCGTTGAATATATGTTTCTGTTGATGGATGCACACTCTGGCTTCCCAGACATTACAACAACAGTGATGAGAGATGAAAAAAAAAACATTGCACTCTTGTTCAATGTGAATGTATGCCGGATTATGAGCAGTCATTTATTCCATCATCATCCGGGTGCTGATAGCGTGCGCACAGATGAGACCAGAACAGCACACGTCGATATCTGTGTTTAAACTAAACGCATTTAAGCTTTGCCAGTTTAAACATGTAAAGTGTGAAGATTTGTGTGTCAAAAACGCGTGCACAAATTAAGATCTCTCTGAAGTATTGTGTTTAAATGGACAAATTCACACAAAAATGATGCCAATGCCCTTCTTGGTAAGTATCCTACAGCAGTCATAGCCGGCTGAAGGCAGGCTACTGTATCAGTGCATTCTCTTAAAGTGACAGTCTTTATATTAATCTAACAGCAACAACAAAGAAATCACTCACTGCTCTTGATTAAAAAGCTTTTGTAACTTTAATAAACAATAATCTTTAATTTATACAGTCCAATATTCAATGCTGTTTTACATTTGATTACTTTATTCAATTTCTGTACCTAAAAACTCATGCTGGACCTACCAATAAAAAAATATGAAAATCACTGTTTATTGTTTGTATCTTTAATCTATTGTATTTTTATTAGAAAGTATAGTTTTTCCATAAACATAGCACATACCGAACTGTACCATGACTCTAAACCGTCAAACAAACCGAACCGTAATAAAGTTGAACCGTGCCAATGGGAAGCATTCGTCATTAGTCTATATTTTTATCCTTTACAGTCTATGCATAGGTAAACATTTAAATATAGTATATCTATAGTCAAAATCTGTCAGTAGGTTAGTTGTGTATAGGTTTATACTGTTTTACGTCACTGTTGTCTGTATTTATGTATCACCGTGGTCCTGTGAGACACAACATGTCGCTCCACTGTATGTCCACACATGTAGATGAAAGACAATGAAGCTCAACTTGAACTTGATTATTTTAGTCTATGATACTCCCACTACACTCAGGATGTTCTTTAGTAATGTAATGTTCTTCGCTCGTTTTCTGTAGCTGCTTTTTGTATAACTAAGCTTTATAATTAGTAACTTGTGATGTTTCTATTAAGTTATGTTAGACAAATTAAGTCAGGCTGCTTTTAGCCATATACTGGAGTTGGTTCACTATTCAGCAATTAGACAAAGTAGGTAAACAAATAAATTAGCATGATAATATTGTGTATCTGTGATCTCACAGGCTGATGATAAGTATATTGCCCAACACCAAAAGCAGATAGTGGAGACATTTGCGGATTAAAGAAATATCCTTGTATTGTGGTCCAGCACAGATTATATCAGCTGCAGTTCTGGAGCCATGGAGTCAATATACTGCGACAAACATTAACATCAGTGTTGACTCAATGGTAGAGTTACTCTCACGGGAGACTGCACTTATCCACAATCACAAAAATACATTTTTCTGATCTGCTTTAAAGCCTTATGGGGCGGTCACACTGCACTTTTCGTTCCATTGACTTACATTCATACGCATGTGAATGCATCAGACAAAAAATTTTGCATTTCACTGCGTTCCAAAGTTCAAGTTTGGTGAACTCTGACCTGCGAATTCGCATCACGTGAAGATGTGGTACCAGTCGAGGACCGATACGTCACTGCGTGACCTCTTTGTACAGAAATTAAAAAATTAAGGCAGAGCTATTTAACTTTAGCCTATTTTATATAATACATATTTAAAAGATTATAAAAATAAAATAAAAAAGTTGCATGGTTCGCAGTGTCAGTGGAAACAGGAACAGATGGTAAATTTTGAATGAGGACGTTTTATAATTTTTTATTGCTTGGGGTGTATATATTTATATAGAGAGAGATAAAGAGAGTACAATATAATACGACGCTTTCGACGCCGTCGGAAAAGACACAGTACATTTACATTTTTCATCTGTGCTTAAGATATAAAAGGTTTTTTAATAATGTTTGTGAGATCCCTACTGATTGATGTGTTTTTCTCCAGAATTATTGATTGAAAGATCATGCAGATAATGTATTTTTCTAAGGCCAAACCCAGCCATTGTCTTTTATATCCTCCTGTTAAAAATGTGTCTTACAGTTTCCTTGACTCATATCAAAGTCTGTTCTATTAGAACAAATGCATCTTATTCTTAAGAACTAACTATAGTAAATAAATATGTTTCTTCATCAGGTAATTGTAGATGATAAAAGATTTATAAAATGGCTCATGTCTTGTAAATATGATGGAATTTCCACAAATTTTTGGTTCAGTTAATGATTTTATTCCTGCAACAATTGGTCTTTCCGGTACACCAGTTAATGATTTATGAACTTGAGAAAGAATATATAAAATGGGTTTTGTGGCTTAGTGTTATGGGTTTGTATGGATGTGTGATTTATATTTAATATTATGCTCAAAACATTGATCTAGATCTCTCTCCCAAATGACAGATCATATTAATATTATTATTTCTTTATAATCAGCATACAAGAAAATCCAAATGTTTAATCAGAGTTGGACGGACGATAGTAAACGCAACGTAAACTTTTTTATAATTCAGTACTTCATTTGTAATAGACATTTTAAGTGAAGTATAAAAAGTTATTTACTTATTTGAAATGTCATATTGTGGCCTTTCCAGCATTCGTAGAGAGAATTTATCATCTCTGCTCTCGAGCACGATGGACAACGGTGTGAAATTCAGCGCAACTATACCCTACAGACTGACCCAAGAGAACTGATCAACTACAGACAGACCTCAACCCTGCCATTCACCTGTAACAGACTAGACAAACATTGTCCTCTCAGCTGTACAGTGAAGTTTTGAATACTGTCAGCTTACATTACGTCATACGAAAACGTGACAAACAACAACAAAATTAATTAAGTTTTCTTCTCAGAATGACTGATGAAACTGACCTGTTAGTTCCTCATCTTCATGTTTGACTTCATTCGTCATGTCTTCTTCACTCTCCTCTTTAATAAACACCATCTCTGTTTGTTTCACAGTATCTTCATGTTTGAAAGCTTCTTCAATCTTCATGTCTTCACTCTCCTCTTTAATAAACTCCATCTTTATAACAGTGTCTTGAGGATCTCAGAGTTTATCTGTGTGATTAAGATGAGAATAATTAACAGACAGAAACGTAAATCAAACTAAATCACTCAATCAGCTCCCTGTGGTCTGTAGCATGAGGTGAGATGAACAAACTCAGTTGCAGAGCAAGTTTTGAGTTGATAAAACCTGATAAAGCCAGCCTGGTTTAGATCAGGATCAGTGGGCTCACAAAGCTCGATATAAATCTTCTTTCCCAACTAAACGTGAACTTAACAGTTACCCGAGTAAAACTGAGCCTCGTGCTATAGACCACTAGTTCAGTACAAAAGTTCATTAGTCAGCACACTAGTTCAGTAGTCAGCACACTAGATCAGTACAAAAGTTCAGTAGTCAGCACACTAGTTCAGTAGTCAGCACACTAGTTCAGTACAAAAGTTCAGTAGTCAGCACACTAGTTCAGTACAAAAGTTCAGTAGTCAGCACACTAGTTCAGTAGTCAGCACACTAGTTCAGTACACTAATTCAGTAGTCTGCACACTAGTTCAGTAGTCAGCACACTAGTTCAGTACAAAAGTTCAGTAGTCAGCACACTAGTTCAGTACAAAAGTTCAGTAGTCAGCACACTAGTTCAGTAGTCAGCACACTAGTTCAGTACAAAAGTTCAGTAGTCAGCACACTAGTTCAGTAGTCAGCACACTAGTTCAGCACACCAGTTCAGTAGTCAGCACAGTAGTTCAGTACACTAGTTCAGTAGTCAGCACACTAGTTCAGTAGTCAGCACACTAGTTCAGTACACTAATTCAGTAGTCTGCACACTAGATCAGTAGTCAACACACTAGTTCAGTAGTCTGCACACTATTTCAGTAGTCAGCACAGTAGTTCAGTACACTAGTTCAGTAGTCAGCACACTAGTTCAGTACAAATGTTCAGTAGTCAGCACACTAGTTCAGTAGTCAGCACACTAGTTCAGTAGTCAGCACAGTAGTTCAGTACACTAGTTCAGTAGTCAGCACACTACTTCAGCACACTAGTTCAGTAGTCAGCACACTAGTTCAGTAGTCAGCACATTAGTTCAGTACAAAAGTTCAGTAGTCAGCACACTAGTTCAGTACACTAGTTCAGTAGTCAGCACACTAGTTCAGTAGTCAGCACACTAGTTCAGTACACTAGTTCAGTAGTAAGCACAATAGTTCAGTACAAAAGTTCAGTAGTCAGCATACTAGTTCAGTAGTCAGCACACTAGTTCAGTAGTCAGCACATTAGTTCAGTAGTCAGCACATTAGTTCAGTACAAAAGTTCAGTAGTCAGCACACTAGTTCAGTACACTAGTTCAGTAGTCAGCACACTAGTTCAGCACACTAGTTCAGTAGTCAGCACACTAGTTCAGCACACTAGTTCAGTAGTCAGCACACTAGTTCAGTATACTAATTCAATAGTCTGCACACTAGTTCAGCACACTAGTTCAGTAGTCAGCACACTAGTTCAGTATACTAATTCAGTAGTCTGCACACTAGTTCAGTAGTCAACACACTAGTTCAGTAGTCTGCACACTAGTTCAGTAGTTCAGAACAAAAGTTCAGTAGTCAGCACACTAGTTCAGTAGTTCAGAACAAAAGTTCAGTAGTCAGCACACTAGTTCAGTACAAAACACTATTAATAATTCCTCATTGTCATTAGGATATGTCCCCAAAACCTTCAAACTGGCTGTTATTAAGCCTCTCATAAAAAACCCACAACTTGACCCCAAAGAACTTGTTAATTATAGACCAATCTCGAATCTCCCTTTTCTGTCCAAGATACTAGAAAAGGTGGTATCCTCACAATTATATTCCTTCTTAGAGAAAAATGGTATATGTGAGGATTTCCAGTCAGGATTTAGACCGTATCATAGTACTGAGACTGCTCTCCTTAGAGTTACAAATGATCTGCTCTTATCATCTGATCGTGGGTGTATCTCTCTATTAGTTTTATTGGATCTTAGTGCTGCGTTTGACACAATTGACCACAGCATTCTTTTGCATAGACTTGAACACTTTGTTGGCATCAGTGGAAGTGCATTAGCATGGTTTAAATCGTACTTATATGACCGCCATCAGTTCGTAGCAGTGAATGAAGATGTATCATATCGATCACAAGTGCAGTATGGAGTACCTCAAGGCTCAGTACTAGGGCCGCTACTCTTCACGCTTTATATGTTACACTTGGGTTGATATCATCAGGAAACATGGTGTTAGCTTTAACTGTTATGATGATGATACTCGGCTCTATATTTCCTCGCAGCCCAGTGAAACACACCAATTTGAAAAACTAATGGAATGCATAGTCGATATAAAAAATTGGATGGCGAGTAATTTATTACTGCTAAATTCAGAAAAAATAGAGGTGTTAATTATAGGGCCTAAAAACTCTGCTTGTAAAAACCTAGAGCACTGTCTAAGACTTGATGGTTGCTCTGTCAATTCTTCGTCATCAGTTAGGAACCTAGGAATGCTATATGATCGCAATCTTTCCTTAGAAAGCCACGTTTCAAGCATTTGTAAAACTGCATTTTTCCATCTCAAAAATATTTATAAATTACGGCCTATGCTCTCAATGTCAAATGCAGAAATGTTAATCCATGCATTTATGACTTCGAGGTTAGACTATTGTAATGCTTTGTTGGGTGGTTGTTCTGCACGCTTAGTAAACAAACTACAGCTAGTCCAAAATGCAGCAGCAAGAGTTCTTACTAGGACCAGGAAGTATGACCATATTAGCCCGGTCCTGTCCACACTGCACTGGCTCCCTATCAAACATTGTATAGATTTTAAAATATTGCTTATTACTTATAAAGCCCTGAATGGTTTAGCACCTCAGTATTTGAATGAGCTCCGTTTACATTATACTCCTCTACGTCCGCTACGTTCTCAAAACTCAGGCAATTTGATAATACCTAGAATATCAAAATCAACTGCGGGCGGCAGATCCTTTTCCTATTTGGCGCCTAAACTCTGGAATAACCTACCTAACATTGTTTGGGAGGCAGACACACTCTCGCAGTTTAAATCTAGATTAAAGACCCATCTCTTTAACCTGTCTTAAACATAACATACTAATATGCTTTTAATATCCAAATCTTAAAATCTTATCCAAATATTAAAGGATTTTTAGGCTGCATTAATTAGGTAAACCGGAACCGGAAACACTTCACATAACACCCTATGTACTTGCTACATCATTAGAAGAATGGCATCTCCGCTAATATTTGTCTGTTTCTCTCTTGTTCCGAGGTCACCGTGGCCACCAGATCCAGTCTGTATCCAGATCAGAGGGTCACTGCAGTCGTCCAGATCCAGTACGTATCCAGACCAGATGGTGGATCAGCACCTAGAAAGGACCTATACATCCCTGAAAGACAGCGGAGACCAGGACAACTAGAGCCCCAGATACAGATCCCCTGTAAAGACCTTGTCTCAGAGGAGCACCAGGACAAGACCACAGGAAACAGATGATTCTTCTGCACAATCTGACTTTGCTGCAGCCTGGAATTGAACTACTGGTTTCGTCTGGTCAGAGGAGAACTGACCCCCAACTGAGCCTGGTTTCCCCCAAGGTTTTTTTTCTCCATTCTGTCACCGATGGAGTTTCGGTTCCTTGCCGCTGTCGCCTCTGGCTTGCTTAGTTGGGGTCACTTCATCTACAGCGATATCATTGACTTGATTGCAAATAAATGCACGGACACTATTTAAACTGAAAAGAGATGACATAACTGAATTAAATGATGAACTGCCTTTCACTATCATTTTGCATTATTGAGATACTGTTTTCCAAATGAATGTTGTTCAGTGCTTTGACGCAATGTATTTTGTTTAAAGCTCTATATAAATAAAGGTGATTGATTGATTGATTGATTGACAAAAGTTCAGTAGTCAGCACACTAGTTCAGTAGTCAGCACACTAGTTCAGTACAAAAGTTCAGTAGTCAGCACACTAGTTCAGTACAAAAGTTCAGTAGTCAGCACACTAGTTCAGTAGTCAGCACACTAGTTCAGTAGTCAGCACACTAGTTCAGTACACTAATTCAGTAGGCTGCACACTAGTTCAGTAGTCAGCACACTAGTTCAGTACAAAAGTTCAGTAGTCAGCACACTAGTTCAGTACAAAAGTTCAGTAGTCAGCACACTAGTTCAGTACAAAAGTTCAGTAGTCAGCACACTAGTTCAGTACAAAAGTTCAGTAGTCAGCACACTAGTTCAGCACACTAGTTCAGTACACTAATTCAGTAGTCTGCACACTAGTTCAGTAGTCAGCACACTAGTTCAGTACAAAAGTTCAGTAGTCAGCACACTAGTTCAGTAGTCAGCACACTAGTTCAGTACAAAAGTTCAGTAGTCAGCACACTAGTTCAGTAGTCAGCACATTAGTTCAGTACAAAAGTTCAGTAGTCAGCACACTAGTTCAGTAGTGAGCACACTAGCTCAGTAGTCAGCACACTAGTTCAGTAGTCAGCAAATTAGTTCAGTACAAAAGTTCAGTAGTCAGCACACTAGTTCAGTACACTAGTTCAGCACACTAGTTCAGTAGTCAGCACACTAGTTCAGCACACTAGTTCAGTAGTCAGCACAGTAGTTCAGTACACTAGTTCAGTACACTAATTCAGTAGTCAGCACACTAGTTCAGTACACTAAATCAGTAGTCTGCACACTAGTTCAGTACACTAATTCAGTAGTCAGCACACTAGTTCGGTAGTCAGCACACTAGTTCAGTACACTAATTCAGTAGTCTGCACACTAGTTCAGTACATTAATTCAGTAGTCTGCACACTAGTTAAGTAGTCAGTACACTAGTTCAGTACAAAAGTTCAGTAATCAGCACACTAGTTCAGTAGTCAGCACTACATTGTAATCATTCGCTATGTCATTTGTGTGGAAGTATTTCGAAATCTGTACACAAGGACACGGGCAGCCGTTCATTTCTGGAAGTCCAGAGCTACACGTCTGAGGCACAGATAGCAGGAATCAATCAGCCGTTGTTGTACTGTCGTACAAAATAACAGTCCCTTTCCTGGTCTCACTGAAGCTGTGCGAGCGTACTCAGAGCCATATAGAGATGGCTCTGAACGTACTGTACCTGTCCCTGCACCTGCACAAGAGGAGACAGTGAAGGATGTTCGGCTCAACTTCTCACGTGTTGGATGAGAAACAAAACGGAATAAACTGTGACAAAACTGAAATGCCTTTTTTTGAAAAGCCAGAAGTAAATGTCAGCTCTGCATTAGGATGATGATTTTTATTTTACCTTAAAATTACATAGACTTAATTTGATTTAAAAATCACCTGCTGTAGCACACTGAAAAAAAAGTGTTTCACTCATCCAATGAAAAAATGTTAGGGTAATGATTCACATCTATATTTATTTACTTGAGACAATATTCATTTATTTTTCATTGGCTCAAGTAAAAAAAAAAAGAAGATTTGAATCATTACCCCTTTTCTTTTTTAATTTAATGAATAAAATACTTTGCATCTGTTTTATTCGCAGCAACATTATTTGATTTTAACATTTTGGAATAATGTATTTATCATTATTCAGATGGTTATGGTTATTGTTTTCAATAGCCAAAAGCCAGTTTGGCCTATCAAATACCAAATAAACATTTTGTTTATGCACACTTTCCTTCTTTCTTGTTTGTTGCTTAAAGATAAAAAAAAAAAAAATCGGAAATCGGTATCGGCCATGAAAAATCATAATCGTGCATACCTAGTAGTCATCAGACTAGTTCAGTAGTCAGCACACTAGTTAGGGAGCCAGTCAGAGTTAATGGACTTCAATGATCTAATTAGACAAAAACGCTCAAAACGAACCCTAAAAATAATAACAGAACGCAAAACAGGCAGAATATTAACACCATGATGGAATCAAACCTAATTTGGATGATCGTGTGTTTTGTTGTTGTTTTTTTGGATGGAAGCCCATCTACTGTGTTGAGTTTCAGAAAGCTCTATTTTTTTATTATGACTTGAGTTTGTGTATGAGCTGTACGTTTTGTTATGTTTACTCACAGACACGATTGCTCATTAACGTTATTAGAAAACAGTAATAGTACAGTATTGCTTTCACTAACTATTGACTCATACCACAGCTGTCTATATAATCATCAGAGATAGTTAGTTTGGTTTAAACAGCTGAAATGATTAAAAACAAACCTTTCTTCAGCAGACTGGCAGATATAGGAGTATGGCGCAGCCTTATGAAGTCACGCAACCATACCAAAATAAAAGTTCGACGCTAAAAAATAATAATATAAATGTTATACCAATAATAACACATTCAAACGGCCCGATAATGGATTAATTTAAATAGATCAAAGGTATACATATTACTGATATTTTTCAAAAGTTTATGGCTTGTATCTAAATGTAAGCAAATGTGAAGTGAGTGCAATTATAAAAACAACTGACTCATGGCATTTCACTTGTGTATCAGTGTCAGTACAGTGGTTGTTCAGTTATGTACTGATTCTGTGAATGGGACCAACATTGTTGATATTGTGATGTTGTTTCATCGTCGTACCTTTCAACATGTATAAATACACAAGCCAAGTTTGCATTTAGATCCACACTGTACATTATACAGGTTAAAAATCAAATGACTGGCAGCAATGGCTTTACAATCAACTTCAGTAAACTACCACATGCTCAAAATTGTTAAACAGCTGTTTTACTTTGGAAACATACTGTATAAAGCAGATGATAATAATCCCAAACTGTATTTTGCAGTGTTTATGCATGGATGTTTTGTTAAAAACCTGTAGAAGGGCAATCCAAATACATTAATATTTAAGGGTTTTGGTAATATAATATGCATATTTTGCACTGCACTTGCAAGAGAAACCCTTGTGCTTTTTTGACTGAAACCAGTTGATCTTTTAGTTTTTGTGAAAACATGTTTTATTAATGTGTCTCATTACAAGAGCTGTGTACATTTGTGCAGTGCAGATGTTGAGGAGTTTGAGAATGGATCCTGCACCAGAGGTATAAGGCATGTGACCCGTTTGGACAGCAAGAGACGGCACTACATTTGATAGATACAGTCACCTAGAAATACTTCATACAGGATAAAAATGAGCAACAGTTAATTCAGATATTCCCTTGAGGATTTATGAATATACGTTACCAAATCTTTAGCCATCCACTAGGGCCTGACTCCCGCTGCTAGTCGACAGCAGAGACTCGAGTTTTAGTCACGCTTATTGACTGTAAGATGATTACGGTTAGTCGTGTCGGAAACACAACCACGGATTGGCATGCTGTCACCTTAGCCCAAGGTGCGGAAATGGCATGGAAATGGCAAATACTGCATAAACGTAAATAGAAACAAAAAAGAGATGTAGTAAAACAAAAATACAACAGTAAAAAAAATCAAGGAAAGGCCCTGCACAAATCTCTTTTGAGACTACTTTTTAATAGTGCATAATAATAACCTTTGACAACGTTTAATTCAGGTGTGAAAATAATTAATATCTATAGCGTGAGCACAGAGAGATCTGAGCGTGCAGAGGACACAGTTTGAGGGAGAGGTGAGACATATTTTAAGTGTGCGGACTCTCTCCGGACGAGAGCAGCATGTATCTGAGCGTGCATCGGGTTTGTGCGATAGCACAGGAAATCAGGTAGAGATCCGTGCTTGTGCATTGTATTAATGTACTTTCACTCTACAATAATGCGCTCTCCACATTAGTCAGTGAAATAATGCCATACTTTCCGTCCACACTGCGCTCGCACACACAGACAGCAGGTGAATACCAATGGTTGTCTTGACCATTGTCAAATTTACATGTAAGGGATCTGTGCTTTTGCAGAAATTGTTAGCTTTAATAACTTTAATGGATATTTGCATTTTTTGTTGTAATGTTAATAAAGTCAATAGGTGTGAATATTGGGGAGGGGGGGGGGGGGGTTGAGTGAAATTAGACAAACTTGGGGGGGGGGGGGTATGTGCGTACACAATGTGTAAAAACACAGTACAAGTCAGCGGTTCTCAGTTCCAGTGTTCATGCCCCTTCACACTTTGGATGTTTCCCTTATTGCTTCAGATGTTTGTTCTATTCAAACATAAGTGCCCTGACACCAAATACACCAAATAATTTTCTTTTTAGCAACATCATATGACCCATTTAATTTACGTATATTGAATTTAGAGATTGTAAACGTACTGTGAGGGTCTGTTGGGAACGTTTGGCCGAGCCCCCTGTCAGAGAGATCTTCAACTCCCACCTCCGGCAGAGCTTCGACCGGATCCCGAGGGAGTCTGGAGATATTGAGTCCGATTGGACCATGTTCTCCACCTCCATTGTATCTGCGGCTGCTCGGAGCTGTGGCCGTAAGGTCTCCGGTGCCTGTCGAGGCACCAATCCCCGAACCCGGTGGTGGACACCGGAAGTAAGGGATGCTGTCAAGCTGAAGAAGGAGTCCTATCGGGCCTGGATGGCTTGTGGGACTCCGGAGGCAGCTGACAGGTACCGGCAGGCCAAGCGGACTGCAGCCCGGGTAGTCGTGGAGGCAAAAACTCGGGCCTGGGAAGAGTTCGGTGAGGCCATGGAGAAAGACTATCGGTTGGCCTCGAAGAGATTCTGGCAAACTGTTCGACGTCTCAGGAGGGGGAAGCAGTGCCCTACCAACACTGTTTACAGTGGAGATGGGCACCAGTTGACCTCAACTGGGGATATCGTCGGGCGGTGGAAGGAATACTTTGAGGATCTCCTCAATCCCACCGACTTGTGTTCCGTTGAGGAAGCAGTGGCTGGGGACTCAGAGGGGCACTCGTCCATCACCCGGCCTGAAGTCATCGAGGTAGTTAAAAAGCTCCTCGGTGGCAAGGCACCGGGGGTGGATGAGATCTGCCCCAAGTACCTCAAGTCTCTGGATGTTGTGGGGCTGTCTTGGCTGACACTCCTCTGCAACATCGCATGGCGGTTGGGGACAGTACCTCTGGACTGGCAGACCGGGGTGGTGGTCCCTCTTTTCAAGAAGGGGGACCGGAGAGTGTGTTCCAACTATAGGGGGATCACACTTCTCAGCCTCCCTGGGAAAGTCTATGCCAGGGTATTGGAGAGGAGAATTCGGCCGATAGTGGAACCTCGGATTCAGGAGGAACAGTGTGGTTTTCGTCCCGGTCGTGGAACACTGGACCAGCTCTATACCCTTTCCAGGGTGCTGGAGGGTTCATGGGAGTTTGCCCAACCAGTCCACATGTGTTTTGTGGACTTGGAGAAGGCATTCGACCGTGTTCCTCGCGACATCCTGTGGAGGGTGCTCCGGGAGTATGGGGTCGGCGTCTCCCTACTTAGGGCTGTTCGGTCCCTGTACGACCGGAGCAAGAGCTTGGTTCGCATTGCCGGCAGTAAGTCAGACCTGTCCCGGTGCATGTTGGACTCCGGCAGGGCTGCCCTTTGTCACCGGTTCTGTTCATAATTTTTATGGACAGAATTTCTAGGCGCAGCCAAGGGCCGGAGAGTGTCCGGTTTGGGGACCATACGATTTTGTCGCTGCTTTTTGCGGATGATGTTGTCGTGTTGGCCTCCTCAGACCAGGACCTTCAGCGTGCACTGGGACGGTTTGCAGCCGAGTGTGAATCGGCTGGGATGAGAATCAGCACCTCCAAGTCCGAGGCCATGGTTCTCAGTCGGAAAAGGGTGGATTGCCCACTTCAGGTTGGTGGAGAGTTCTTGCCTCAAGTGGAGGAGTTCAGGTATCTTGGGGTCTTGTTCACGAGTGAGGGAAGGATGGAACGTGAGATTGACAGACGGATCGGTGCAGCTTCTGCAGTAATGTGGTCGCTGTACCGGTCTGTCGTGGTGAAGAAGGAGCTGAGCTGTAAGGCAAAGCTCTCGATTTACCGGTCAATCTACGTTCCTACTCTCACCTATGGTCATGAGCTGTGGGTCATGACCGAAAGGACAATCCCGGATACAGGCGGCTGAAATGAGCTTTCTCTGTCGGGTGGCTGGGCGCTCCCTTAGAGATAGGGTGAGAAGCTTGGTCACTCGGGAGGAGCTCAGAGTAGAGCCGTTGCTCCTCCACATCGAGAGGAACCAGCTGAGGTGGCTCGGGCATCTATTTCGGATGCCTCCTGGACGCCTTCCCAGGGAGGTGTTCCAGGCACGTCTCACCGGGAGGAGACCCCGGGGAAGACCTAGGACACGCTGGAGGGACTATGTCTCCCGGCTGGCCTGGGAACGCCTCGGGGTCCCCCCGGAAGAGCTGGAAGAAGTGGCTAGGGAGAGGGAAGTCTGGGCGTCTCTGCTTAGACTGTTGCCCCCGCGACCCGGCTCCGGATAAGCGGAAGATGATGGATGGGTGGATGGAATTTAGAGATTCATCTTCATACCACTAGAGGGAGCCTGAGTACCACTAGTGCTTCATGTCAGACACTTTGAGAACCATTGGCTTTAAATAATCTCAATTCATTTAAATTGTACCGACATTTGCAATTATATGATATTCAGAGAACATTAACAGAGTGTTACTACAGATTTTGTAAACTAAAAAAACAACATGGATTTAGAGGGGTTTTATTAACCTTTTTCAACCATTTAGCATTAAATATTATGCCATTTTTGAGGTTGCTAATATTGTTTTATGAGTCTCCTAACACAGGTTTACATGCATGCAAGGTAAAAAATATAAATGTTAGTTTTTTCAGAAAAAATATTTAATTTTACCTCACATCTAAATGATTCATAAATGACTCGTGCAAAGCAATTCAAACAGTCTCTTTAAAACCCTCCTCTTTCCGTAAGCCCTCACTGCTGTGATTGGTCAGATGGAGCAGTCCTCTGTGATTGGTCCAGAGCCATAGATAGCTCTGTCTATGGCTCTGGATTGGTCTACCACGTACAGAGCGTGTCGGAAACGAAACACCAATTGCCTTGACAGAATGACAGTTCTGAAGACTTATCAATACATAGAAAAGATTGTATGGTTTGTAACTTACAAACTGGAGCTGGATTCTGATGATGAAACGGTTGAACTGGTTGATTGACAGGAGACTGATTCACAAGAACAACTGGAGAAGGACATTTCTCAGTGGTAAGTGTCAAGTGTTAACAAGGGGTTAACACGTTTTCAACGTTTAAGGTCGATCATGTGCCACCTGGGGAGCATTAACAATATTATCAAACATGAATAAACTCAAGTATCTTGATTTTCATATTACAAAAGATAAGAAAGATCTTAAATATTTCACGCTCCTTAAGAATTTGTAGTTTAGAATTTAGTTTGTGGTTGTAGAGAGATTCACACTTTAATTTAACTAAAACTAAATCCTTATTATGATGTGTAAATACCCATCTTTTTTCATCTCACTTTCTCCATAGAATATACAGGTTCTTCTCAATAAATTAGAATGTTGTGGAAAACTTAATTTCAGTAATTCAACTCAAATTGTGAAACTCGTGTATTAAATAAGTTCTGTGCACACAGACTGAAGTAGTTTAAGTCTTTGGTTCTTCTAATTGTGATGATTTTGGCTCATATTTAACAAAAACCCACCAATTTTCTCAATCGTAACAAATTAGCATTCTTTTCCTGAAATTCCTGACATTAATTAACATTCTAATTTATTGAGATGCACCTATATATCACATTACAAGAACATTTTATAAAACATTTCATCACCTCCAGCCTCAATGACATCTTTATAACGTTCTCCTAATGCGGCTGAGAGAATGTTCTTTCTTTGTTATCTTGAAACATTGTAACAATGTTTTATTGACAACATTATAACATTGCAGGTTAAATGTTCTATCTGTATTATTACGTCACATTATAAGAACATTTAAAAAAAACATAACACCATCTCAAGCCTCTGTGATGTTCCTCCTTTGTGATTCATGTAGACCAATTCAATTTTTATAAACTATAAACTATATTCATTGATTCTCTGTAAAAGGAAAAGTTTTTAACCAACTTTATTGATGAGGACCAAACTGGTTTTATCAAGACCTGACAAACTCATTACATTAGGAGAACATTATATATTATAGAAGAAAAATGATAAAGAACCATGAATATGCAGCTATTTTTAGCCTGGATGCAGAAAATGCATTTGAAAGTGTCAATTGGGACTTTCTGTACCAGGTTCTAGAATGATTTATTCTTAGTGAAAATTCAATACAATGTCTTAGAGTGATTTATTAAGAACCAACAGCCAGAATTCAATGGAAATTTGACCTTAATTTTAACGAGATATATGGGGTATGTTTTTACATATAGAAAGTAATACATGAGGTTCACGTGGCTCATTGACCAGAAATACATATTTAATGGTCTAGAAAATCCCTTTTATTTCCAAATATTGTAATTTGGCGAAGGTATATTGATGATATTTTTATGTTATGGTCATGTACTGAAAATCAATTGCTACAATTCCACAGTTTTCTAAACACTTATGACGAACACTTAAGTTTTACAGTGATTTATGATGATTCATGTGTTAGTTTTTTGGACATTTGTATTATTAGGTATGGCAATAAAATAATCACAGATCTTTATAGAAAACCCACTGACCGTAACACACTTTTGCATGGACAGAGCTACCATCCTACAACTCTGAAACGTAGCTAGCCCATTAGTCAATTTAACCGGATACGTCACATTTGTAGAACTGAACAGTCATATATACAACAAAGCACTGATCTGGTCAACAGATCGAGGGAGGGAGGTTACAATGAAGATTGGAAACAGTCTGCAGTTAGGAGATTTGAAAATGAAAGTCAAGAGTCCTCTTTAAATAAAAAACAGGTAAATATAAAAAAAAAATCATATATATCTTAAAATCTGATCCTCCCCTCAGCGATATCTTTGAAAAAACACCAAGGTTTGTGTATAAATGCTCTCCTAATATACGTGATCATCTTGTAAGAGCTGATGTTAGTTTACCTGAACGACCCACTCATTTTTTATCTATGCCTTCGAGTAATTATAGTTGTGGTCATTGAGCCCAGTGTAATTTCACTATAAAAACAAATGTCTTCTCTCATCCTCATTCAGGAAGGGAGTTTAAAATTAAGGGTGTCATCACTTGGACTACTAAAAATGTTGTTTATATGATAAAATGTCCATGCGGGTTGACATATATAGGAAAGACACAATGTGCTTTAAAAAATAGGATTGCAGAACATCGAAGTAGTCTTTCCACACTTGGGTATATTGGAGTTGAACATGTTAAAGTACCTAGGAGAGGTGGTGATGTCAACAATATGGCAAATTAATAACTCTTATTAAGAGTGAATTTGTTGATATTGTCTCATTTTATACTTGAATGTTTCTATATAATTAAGCATTGATCAACTCTAGGACTTGAAAAGTTATTTTAAAAGATGGGGGAGTGTTTGTGTGTTGTCTTACGATGTTTTGAGGTGCTGTTTTAATGTGATATACCATAGCTGCTCAATTGATTGACTTTGATTGTTAGCAGGTGTCGTTAATTGAAACGGTTTGAATCTGTGAGTACTTGAACGGTTACCTTTGCCTGACGAAGGTCTTTGACTGAAACAATGCTGGTTTAAACTTCTTGAAATAAAGGGAGCGTAACAGTGTGCAGTTCCTTTTTCTATTAATTCATTTCAATTTTTTTAATTACTAAACTTGTATATGTTTTCCTTAGGAGCTATGTGAAACTATATATAAATAATTAATTTCAGTTGATTCCTTTGCATAGTTCTATATTTTCTTTCTGATACCAAACTTTTCCTGCAGCTGAAGTGTTAATTCCTGCCTTGTAAATGCATTTAAATTCATTTCATTTTTAATAACAACATCTCTTAATTTTCAGCAGAAAGGGTAATTGTGAGAAGTGAATTTAAATGATACTTTACTGATGCTCTCCATGTTCAATGTGATTTGCTCTTTGCTGCACGCACTCCAGTCCAGAGTTAATCGCAAACTCTGAGTTGACAGAGAAGGTTTATATCAAGCTTTGTGAGCCTGCTGATCCTGATCTAAACCAAGTTGGCTTCATCAGGTTTTGTCTACTCAAAACAAACTCTGCGTTTGTTCGTCTCGCTTCGTCCTATAGGCCACAGCAACACAACCAAATATGGGCACACAGGAACTAAGCCAGATCAGAAGACAGGAAAATGAAAACATATATATAAATAGAGAGAGAGAGAGAGAGATATACATCTAATATCGTACAAATTTTCACAATATCAAGATATATTTTTATTTATATATTGCCCAACCCTAAACTGAACTGCTGGAAACTCAGGAAATAAATGTAACTGACAGGAAACCCACCCTCCCCAGATCTAACATAATAGGTTAGACTCTCCTCCTTAGACATTGTGGCAAAAATGTGTGTATATATATATATATATATATATATATATATATATAGGAGGAGTGAATCAAATTTGAATGCATTCAACAGAGAAAGAAATAAAAATGTAGAAAACTATAAAGAATGTAGATTAACAACTCTGTAACTGTTTCAGTTTAGTCTTGTGCAACAGATGACAATCAGAGCCCTCTTTGTTTTACCCACAGGGAAAAGTTTCGGATAAACAATCTGTTCACTCAGATTCTTCAACAAAAATTTATGTCAGAATTCAATTTAGTTTGTTTACAAAGCACACACAAAAAATAAATCATAAATTATTTTTTATTCAGTTTGATAATTCAAAAGTTTTCTTCTATGAATAAGACAAACAGAAAAAGATTATTTCCAGTCCATTCACAAATTCACTAGTCGAAAAGAGTCCCTCCAAGATCAAGAAAAATATAATGTTCATCAGAGCATATACTACAATTGCGCCCCTATCAGCAAAAGGTAATTTTCATATTAAGGTTTTGTACTCTTTTATTTGCACTCTGATTTGCGTTTCATGTAGCTCAGTTGGTAGATTGCGTTATACCTTGATATGTAATCATGCTATCATGGGTTTGATCCCAGAGAACGGATGTGCAAGGAAAACGTATATGCTCAATAAATCATGATTTCTGTGAGAGTTAGGCTTAGGGGTGGGGTGTAGTCATTTGAATGAATAAGCCACCTACTATAATATGTACGAATTACTGTGAGATCGGTGTAAAAAGCAGAGGTGTCAAGTAACGAAGTACAAATACTTTGTTACTGTACTTAAGTAAAAATTTGGGGTATCTATACTTTACTTGAGTATTCATTTTTCAGCTGACTTTTTACTTCTACTCCTTACATTTTCACGCATGTATCTGTACTTTCTACTCCTTACATTTAAAAAATAGCTTCGTTACTGCTATTTCATTTCGGCTTGTTTTCATTCCGGCTTGTCACCATTCAAAAAAAAAAAAAAAACTATCCAGATAAATCGCGCCATCCGGATGGAGTGAATTTGATTGTGGTTGGATGAGAAGTATAAACAGATACCATTCCGACACCCTATTGGTTTGTACGCGATCCATCGCACCTGCACATGACACAAATCACCTCACACTCCAGCAAGGATTAGTCAGTTTTGGGTTCGTTTATCAAAACATATATTTCTTAAAAGTAGGGTTGGGTATGGAACCGGTATCCGATCGCCTCACAGTCAGTCCGCTTAAATTTCATATGAAACCGGCGTCAGACCGGTCTCCTCCCGTCTTTCAGCGCGCTCTTCAATCCGCAGACCGCGGCGCAGCAGCGTGAGCTCAAACAGAGACAGAGGACACAAGGTGTGTGTTTATCGATAGATTGTTAGAATCTGTATCTGTGTCATAAATACAGTTTACAAAAGGTCACGAAGAAGCAGTCGCTTTCTCATCTACTGTAAAGTTTTCGCTTGTGACAGCTGTTTCCTCCAGCGAAAATCTAGCCCTTAACACATATGAACGAAAACATACTTTAATTACACTTATTTAAATATACTTAATATACTTAATACACTAAATATACTTATTAATTTAATGATACATACTTTATACATACACTAACTACTGTACAAAAGTCTTAGGCACGTTAGTATTTTCACTTAAAACAATGGTGTTCGGCTATTTATATATTTTGCTGTAGTGTGTCAGTAGAAAATATCAGTTTACATTTCCAAACATTCATTTTGCCGTTGTCAAACTGCTTGTGCATTCAAAATCGCACTAGATTATTATTACAATTAATGGCAAACTGATATTTCCTAAGGACACACTACAGCAAAAGATATAAATAACTGGCTTAAAACCCTTTTTTGGGGTGAAAATACTAATGTGCCTAAGACTTTTGCACAGTACTGTACTTTACAAACGACATTGTTGCTACTTTATAAAGAATGAGCATACAGTCATTCACAGAACTGATTAAAGACAGTGACAGACAGCACTCATCTTAACTAAATATCAGAGTGAGTGACAGAGATACAGTAGAAACATTATGTGTGGTTTTGTATTAAATAATGACCCAGATTGTGAAATACATTTATTAGCCTTAGATTAAGGGAAGCACAATTTGGGAAATGAGAGCATCCAAGGTGAAAGCTATGGATTTATTTTAAATATTTGTAATGTTCTTTAAAGTTATCCATAGTTTTTTTTTAGGTTATTTTTTTTAAAGTATCGGTTCAGGCATCGTTTAGGAGCCGGTACCATTTTAAAAGTATCGAAAAGGCACTGGACCCTACTTAAAAGTTATTATTTCTCACTGGCTCATTTACCAAATGGGTGCTTTCTCTTCGTCCTCCACAAATAAAGCTACTGTAGGTAGTTTGGTAGCGAGACGTTTTAATAAATTATCGTTTGCAATTGATGACGCGATTGACAATGTTGTGATATCTAGGCTATACCAACTTTGTAACTCTTCACACCCCCCCCCCCCCAACCCCCAACTGAACATAGCAGACATATGTACTGAATACAGGAAGCTATCAATCAATAAGGTATCAGGATTATGAGTTAATTTTCATTTTTAGTTATTGATTAATCACTTGGATTAATCATTAATTTTGACAGCACTATAATGTTTATTGTAAATTGACAACCATACAAGGGTAATTGTTATTAAGCCTGTCCCGGGTACATCAATGTTCTTGTCCATTGCCCTCACAGATTCCTGCAGCTAAGCTTGGATGTACATTTACATTCCAAGAAAAATGATTATTGATTACATGCCTCTGAAGTTTGACTTTTTGCACCATAACAATACTTATAGGCAACTAGTCATCATATCTGTAGCTCTTTAATGTATTTGCATTGTACTAAAATGAGTTCATTTTCAATGGGCATATATGTGGCTGAGACATGTAGCCTAGTGCATCCCAATTTTTTCAACATGAACATTTTAATATAACATTATAGTCATTATGGCCTTTTGAAAAATGTTTTTTTTTTTTTTTTTTAGGAGGTGGGGTAGTTCACAATAGGCCCCTGTGGTGCGGCCCAAGCTTTTGTTCTTAATGGCATTTTTTCCCTTACATTACTTTTACTTTTATACTTAAAGTAGTTTTTTAAACCAGTACTTTTACACTTTTACTTGAGTAAAAAGCTTGAGTTGATACTTCAACTTCTACAAAAGTCTTTTTAAGCCCTAGTATCTATACTTCTACTTGAGTAATGAAAGCCAATACTTTTGACACCACTGGTAAAAAGTCCACACATTGCATTTAAATAAATGTGCATTTTGATTGGTAATGACGTTATATGTCATTTCATGACGACGGACGCAACATGTTACTGTTAATATTTTTTCCGTCCGCTAGAGGCCGCTTAACTTTATGTGACCGTAGCAGTATTTTTCTTTAGTATAATTAAATCCAGATAGAACTGACTACGCCACCTTGGGAATTGCACCCAAGGAAATATAAAAAGGAACCCAGGTTCGGGGGTGCAGTGAAAAGACAGAGTTGCTTCATCCAATAAACAAATTAATTTTATTTAAAAGGAAAAATACCCTATGGACATAATTTAGTCATAGTATGAATCACAGCAAATTTATTAGGACATTACTACGGTTTACAAGGTTAAAAGACCATTCCTCCAGACACACCTCATTTACAATATTGAATCAAACTAAATAACAAGAAAAATAAATAAAAGAAAAACTGCAAGGCTAAAGCTTACTTTAGGGGTGGCAAGCTAGCTGGCAAACAAAATCGAGAGAGGTGCTCAAACCCTGGTGCTCCAAACTCACAGCAAAAGGTGTGCACCCAGGTGACTAGATCCAAAAAAAAAAAGAAAAAATTAGTAGTTGAAATACATAATTGTCACAATCACATCAGGCAAAAATATGATAATTACACACTGCTAAATAATTACACTACATGATCCACTGTTGTACCACTATGGCCCAAAACACACTGGTCAAACCATTTCCACACAAAACCCAAACTATAAGAAAATAATCCGTAAACGAAAGACATTGCGATCGCTGACATACCTAAAAGCTTCCAGTAAGCGCTTGAAGCAACTCACAGGGTACGGTGCCAAGACTGTTACAGCAATCACTTCAACAACAAGGACACATCCCATAAACACTTGAAAACCACACGACGCCGTGCATAACCTCCGTCACTTACCAAGAAGAAGCGAATGACACCGGAAGAGGGGCGGGTATGACAAAGCCTATATTCTAGGGCTTCCGATTTACACACTTAAATACACCTGCCCTAATTACCTCATCCACCCATTCCCATATAAGTGTAACGACCGCAGAAAAAAAAGGAAAATCCCCTAATGCTACATTTAAAACGTAAATACAGATCGTAATAAGGTGCTTGCACAAACGACCTATATGGTCGTCTTTTGTTGAAGGACAGGCTTGACTATAATGTAGATCACGGATCTAAACGCAACACATTAGCATCATAAAATTGCCCAAAGACACTCTTCAGCTCGCTGTTGCCCAGGGCCCGTAATTATCAAGCCTCTAAGAATTACTCTCAAGAACCCTGCTGAGAATTGACTTAAGTTAAAAAAATTTCTTGGCTCAGACCTGTGCTTAAAAGTTAGTTATCAAGCATCTCATTGGTAAGTTAAGTGAAGCGACACTTTGCTATGAAACAAACATATGCATGGACCGATCACTGAATAGATTTCCTTATTTAAGAATATTCTCAGATAAATTCCCACTGAATGGTTAAATTCCTAATAGGAGTTTACATTCAACACACATTTAAAAATAAAGACTTTTCAAGAGAATACATTAGCGTAAGAAATCGAATCATCATCACAACCTTCAATTTAGGGTTGTGCCAGTAGACGATAGTATTGTGTATCAACGATAGTCAGAGATATTGCCTGTTGATTTCTTTGATGACAACGAGACAATTATTATTATTATTATTATTATCCATCAAATATATAGGTGCCTATCTTTAGTGATGTAGTGCCGAGAGTGCTTCAGAAACTTGCCGCGGTGTGGTTGGTGATTAGCCGTGATCAGCTCTGGTGGACGTCTCGCAGTCGTAACGCACAGCAGATGTGTGCACTGTAAATAAGAGGGAATAGATTTATTCATGATACAGTTATAACTTCACTGATTATAACGGGAGTGTTTTAAAGAGCACATAATAATCGCATTAGACCAAATGTTCTTTGGTAAAGTAAATATTCTTTGCTAGTTTTCTGTTTGAATAACCGAGGAAATTAAATGTTTGATTAGCTGCTCATTGTCAAACATTACTAGAACATTCTTCCTCTCCTGAAAGATTCACACACATCTCTGTTTCTTTACAAATTGAGAGACCTCTTGACCTGTCTTAAATAGATGGGAGAGTAAAAGTCATTTTGAAGAAGTTTGATAACTTGCTTTTATACTAAAGTTTAAAAGTAGAAGCAAATGTAATGAATTCTCAGCACTTAAGAATAAAATGGCACTTTGAGAAGCTTGATAAATACGGGCCCTGATTGACAGACTTAGGCTGGCCACACACTAGACCATTTCCTTGTATCGTGCATGCTGCGTATCACTGATATTAACTATATGTCTCAGCGTTACCGTCTAGGCAGAACTATTGTTCCAGCCACCAAAGACAGATATAAACATATTTTCTATGCACATTTTACAATATTATGGGATAAAACTTACAAAAATGGATTCTTCGGAGCATGCTGAGTACAGCTGATGAGACTTCAACCACAATATTGCTAATATTTAGCTGTCCGCGGAACCACTAGGAAGGGCGCACTGAATAAATGGCAACTGGGAGGTTTTCTCATAAAAATATCGTAGTGCTCCCGTGGACATACATTTTTATGCATATTCTATAGTATTATGTGATAAAACGTACATGAATGGACTCTGCTGAGCGTGCTGAGTGCAGTAGAGGTGTTTCCATTAACAATATTGCACACATTTTAAATAAATCAAGTTAAATAGAATTGATTTTTAATAAACTGCAAGTGGACACATATGAAATCAAATAAATTGCAGGTGGACATGCACCATATGTGGTGAAATTAACCAAAATACCAATTTTTTTCTATCCAAGTTCTACAGTATTATGGGATAAATATTACATTAATTGATTCTGCTGAGTTGACTGAGTACAGTGCATGCGTCAACAATAGGTCAACAATATTGCATATATTTAATGAAATCAAATTTAATAGAACTGCTATTTATTAATCCTCAGGTGGACACATATCCCACTTGCCTTTTATTCATATTGGATAGACACAAATTTTGGGGCACCATATCTCCACCTGAATGGATTCCTCTGAGCGTGTTGAGTACAGTACAGGTGTTTTCTTTAGACCTCATCCTTAGATTTCTCTTAAGACTTCCAACCCCCTCAAGGTGCCTTTCCTAGCCGGATGGTTCTAGTTCTTTGCTAATATCTCCACGAAGCAGTTGACCCCGGAGCTAAAATTCGGGGAATCTCTAGGGGGTCGAGGGCCCTACCGTATGCGACCACCCCCTCAGGGTTCCTGAGTTATAATGGTTCAAATTCCAAATTTGGGGGGTCCGTATCTCGGGGGATTAGGGACATGGGGCAGGTGGCTTCAGAGGGTGCCCATCGAGGGCCATCACATATCTGAGTTTCAAGACTCTAGGCCTCGTCCTTCGTTTTGTGTGAGTTATAGTCGGTCAAATTTTTTAAATTTTGGTCTTTGGGGGTCCGTATCTCCAGCCCCCAGGGGGTCTATGGACTTGTGGTAGGTGGCTTCGGAGAGTGCCCATCGAGGGCCATCACATATCCGGGTTTCAAGACTCTCTCTCTTCCGACCTCCACCCCCATCGAAGTGCCTTCTCTAGCCAGGGAGGGTGCGCCCTGGCCAGCTTGGATGAGTAGGTGTGAGGGGGGTGGATGGTTCTATTTTTTTGCTAATTTCTTGGCGAAGCGGGGGACCCCGGGCTAAATATGGGAGTATCCATCAGGGTATAGGGGCCTGTCGTATGCCCCATCCTGTCAAATCAATCGAGGGGGGGTCATGCACCACATGTGGTGCTATTAACCAAAATTCAACTTTCGTTTTTAAGTCAAGTCAAGTCACCTTTATTTATATAGCGCTTTAAACAAAATACATTGTGTCAAAGCAACTGAACAACATTCATTAGCAAAACAGTGTGTCAATAATGCAAAATGATAGTTAGTAGATGAAGTGACCCCCACTAAGCAAGCCAGAGGCGACAGCGGCAAGGAACCGAAACTCCATCGGTGACAGAATGGAGAAAAAACCTTGGGAGAAACCAGGCTCAGTTGGGGGGCCAGTTCTCCTCTGACCAGACGAAACCAGTAGTTCAATTCCAGACTGCAGCAAAGTCAGATTGTGCAGAAGAATCATCTGTTTCCTGTGGTCTTGTCCTGGTGCTCCTCTGAGACAAGGTCTTTACAGGGGATCTGTATCTGGGGCTCTAGTTGTCCTGGTCTCCGCTGTCTTTCAGTGCTGTAGAGGTCCTTTCTAGGTGCTGATCCACCATCTGGTCTGGATACGTACTGGATTCGAGATTTAAGCAAATTCTACTGTATTATGGGATAAAACTTACATGAACAGATTCCTCTGAGTGTGCTGAGAACAGTACAGGTGTTTCCATTAACAATATTGCATGCATTTTAAGTAAAACAAATGAAATAGAATAGCTATTTAATATTCTGCAAGACCTGAGGCAGTCAGGGGGTGGCTCTTCTTCCAGCAGGCCAAGGAACAGAGGGGTGGGGAGGTGTCCCTCAACTTCAACAGATCGGCTCCAGGCCAGATAATGGTGAGTATACAGATAATAGTTCCTCTTCCAAACAGTTCAGGGGAAGCAAGGGAGAAATAACTTACATCATTAACAGGGCAGCTCCAGGCCAGACAAGGCGAGTATGCGGGTATGGCAGCTCCAGGCCGGAGACGCGTTTCTGTGAATACGCACAAATTCTTTATCGGATAGGCATTTTGTCCACATGGATACGGCGTTTAGGAAGAGTGAAACCGATGTTTTTTTAAACAAGTTGATAAATTTGAAAACGCCGCCTTTACGTTTCCATGTTCGTTTGTGTACCATTATGAGCAGAGTCCATGTCTTCTTCTCTGTTTTAACTGTGTCTCTGTGGCAGAATTACAGCGCCACATGCTGGTCTGATATGTATACTACATCGTTCTGTGGTTTCATGTGGATGCAGATATTTCTTGAGACGAGAGAAAAAAAAGGTCTGATTGGGGTAAACTCCGTCTCTGTGTGGACGGGGCCGAAGAAGTGATATGATGCTTGAGTAAAGTACAGATCCCTCAAAATTGTACTTAAGTACTGTAATCAAGTAAATGTACTCCATTACTGTCCGGCTCTGCAGTTTGACAAGAGTTTATAGTTTGACCAAAGCACAATGTTGTGTATTATTGCAAGTGTACACAATTATAAGTAAACACTTTGATGTCCTCTTTGTGAATCTACAAGAGGTGTCAAGACACTGTTGAACAACAGACAGCGCCAGAAGTGTCTCGCTTCAAAAAGGACTGGACTGCTGCTGAGTGGACCACAGTTATGTTCTCTGATGAAAGTCAATTTTGGATTTCCTTTGGATATCAGGGTCCCAGAGTCTGGAGGAAGAGAGGAGAGGCACACAATCCATGATGCTTGAGGTCCAGTGTAGTTTCCACAGTCAGTGATGGTTTGGGGTGCCATGTCATCTGCTGGTGTTGGTCCACTGTGTTTTCTGAGGTCCAAGGTCAAAACAGCCATATACCAGGAAGTTTTAGAGCACTTCATGCTTCCTGCTGCTGACCAACTTTATGGAGATGCAGGTTTCATTTTCCAACAGGACTTGGCACCTGCACACAGAGCCAAAGCTACCAGTACCTGGTTTAAGGACCATGATATCCCTGTAAGATGTAAGATGTGATATGCCAGACCCAAGAATGCAGAAGAGCTGAAGGTCACTATCAGAGTAACCTGGTCTCTCATAACACCTGAGCAGTGCCACAGACTGATCGACTCCATGCCACGCCGCATTGCTGCAGTCATTCAGACACAAGAGACACAACTAAGTATTGAGTGCTGTACATGCTCATACTTTACATCTTCATACTTTTCAGTTTGCCAAGATTTCTAAAAATCTTTTCTTTGTTTTAGTCTTAAGTTATATTCAATTTTTCTGAGATACTGAATTTGGGATTTTCCTTAGTTGTCAGTTATAATCATCAAAATGAAAAGAAATAAACATTTGAAATATATCAGTCTGTGTGTAATGAATGAATATAATATACAAGTTTCACTTTTTGAATGGAATTAGTGAAATAAATCAAGTTTTTGATGATATTCTAATTATATGACCAGCACCTGTAATGTATATTTATATCCTTGAACCATGTGATTGTTTTTAAGAAATAAACCATGTGATTTTGTTTATAAGAAATAAACATAATCTATTTAAATAATTAAATGAAACTCAAGAATCAGCCTGTGTTTAATATGAAGTTAAAGTTCATCAAAACAAAGTTAGTTATATCAGTAAAACAGTTAGTAATATTCCTCCTGGGTTCTTTACTTTGAGAAGGAATAGCTCTCATTTATATAGCAGAAAATGTGGAGGAAGACAGAAAAATAAGACGCTATTACAAAATACAACAGTCAGTCATGAAAAATATAAAAACAATGAATTAGAAGGAACTATCACATCGAGACCCCAGCTAAATCATACAGGATTAAACACTATATGCTCGTCCTGGGGAAAAGGAGCAGTGATAAGAGGCATTAAAGAAGATGCTGAGCATATAATAACGACCTGTATATTATGTACGAAGAGCAAAGATTAAGAGACAAAAGTCAAGGAGAAGAACAGGACTTTTATTTTGTTCTGGCGGTGTGACGTCATTAGGCTGCGCTGCACTCCTGCGTCTGTTGAGGTCTGCTGCAGAAAGGTTTGTGTTTTAAACCATTGCAGCTGTTTAATTCAGTGTTATAAAGTCTGCAAACATTGTGAAATCATAAATGATTGTGTGACATAACAGTGTAATGCTGTGATATCTGTCCTTGAGGAACGTTATTGTCTGTGAGTCAGTATCTCCTCAGAAGAAGCGTCTTATGGTTTATTATTTTAATATTCACATTCTCCAAACACTGAAAAACTCCTGGTGAATCAGCTGAAATCCACCTAAAAAGATACAAAGTGATTAAAAACAGTGTTTAAGAGGACAGTGAAAACATTTTTTCTCTCATTTCTCTTATTTTTTTCTTCTCTCTCTCTCTCTCTCTGTATTTCTCTGTTTATTCATCCTTGAATAATATACCAAAGGTTTTGCTTATTATAATCAAGACATAATCAGTATGTGTACCTAATTAAAACAATAAAACAATGAAAAACTGTGACCTCTTCCGCTTGATCAAACACTTCAAAATATCATAACTTCCTCATTTCTTGGTCTATTGGCATAATTCAATCACCACAGTGTAGGAAATTAAAAGCCCAACAAGATTAAGATGTTTTCTTTTTAAAAGGTTTATATAAAAAAAAAAAAAAAATTCTAATTAACCACTAATTAATGAAACCGAGAGCATCAATCCACGCATATATTTCCATATGAAATCAAAATCCTCTCAAATAAAAGCTATATTAACATATTTATTGTATTAAACAGACAATTGGCATTGCCACATTAATTTCATTGTTTCTTTAGTATTTCTTAATTGACTAATAATGCTGGCAAGCAATTTAAATTGTCAAATATGAATACATCTTAATCTACAACTACAAATCAGTTTTACTTCTGCTTACATATTAGATTAGACAGAGATTAGTTTACATGACAAGATCTAAAGAGACAGGGATTTCGTCCAAAAGTACAAACTTTTATTTTAATTCTGGTTCAGAATAATACAAGTCTGTCAACAAAAAGATTACTAAAAGAGTTGACGGGTATTTTAATAATTGATTAGTCATTGGTTAATCGATTCAGCTCTAGGATAATGTTAGATCTTAATTCATACACCGACACGTCAAAGTCTACAGCATCCTCCTACGATTCATTCTCATCCCAACAGGCAATTACATCAGTTCCTCTTTTCTTGTTTCCAGTTTCTCGACTCGTCCTGAGTAAACAGTCTTCTCCCCAGAATCAATATTAAACCATACATGAAAAATATTACAGCCCACTGAAGCACCAGACAGAATATCAGTCACAGCAGATGTTGAGTTTTCTTCCAGCTCAGGAAACTCACTGTCTTCCGGATTTCATCAGTCACCACCAGTTCTTAATATCGTTTGTACTGTCTTTCTATGACAGCTGTTGAAGCAGAAAGACAGACGGACATCATACTGACAAAATAATCCTTGTCCGATGGAAACTCTAGGAGTCTGGCTATGATGAGTCACACTTATCAAGAGTGTCACCAAAATAATCTGTGTCACGAGTGAGGACACTGACTGGATCCTGTTGAGCTTCTTTGAAGGATGACAGAACGTTTTTGACAATACTTACTCCTTCCTGGTGATCAACTTGCTTATGGACAGAAGTGTTAAACGTCTTCATCCAATCTTCATATGTAAATAACCAAAAATGCTGGTGGCGGCAATAAAAAAGAAAGAAATCTGAAAGGAAAAGAAATTAATTAACTTATTTATTTGACATTTTTAATGCCTCTTGCTCTGTGGTTTTAAACTCAGGTTAAGTATTATTTGTATTTTTCATCTTAGACCTGATGCTGCAAGAAATGGAAGAGAAAACTCGGTATGAGGAAAATCCTGATTTCATAACTGGAGAAAAACCTTTTATTTGCTCCCAGACTGAAAAGTCCCAACATGAGGTTTCTTCTGAGAAGAGAGCCAAAAAGACAAGCGCTAGAAGTCTCTTCAGCTGCCAACAGTGTGGAAAGAGCTTCAAACAAAAAGAAAACCTTAAAGTCCACACGAGAATCCACACCGGAGAGAAACCTTTCAGCTGTCAACAGTGTGGAAAGAGCTTCACGCAGAAGGTAAGCCTCACGTTTCATATGAAAGTTCACACTGGAGAGACCCCATACTCCTGCCAGCAGTGTGGAAACCGCTTCACTGAGAAACGAAGCCTTGAAATCCACTCGAGGATCCACAGCGGAGAGAAGCCCTTCTCCTGCAGAGAGTGTGGGAGACGCTTCATTCGAAGAGAAGACCTGAAGAGTCACGCCAGAGTTCACAGCGGAGAGAAGCCTCACACCTGTCCTCAGTGTGGAAAGAGCTTCACAGAGAAAGGAAACCTGTCGACTCACATGAGGATCCACACCGGAGAGAAACCTTTCGTTTGTGTTGAGTGTGGCGGCAGCTTCAGAAGTAAAGCCAACTTCAACTGCCACATGAAGAAACACTCGTGAAACACTCACACCTGGCCTCAGTGTGGACACCTTCATGACAGACGGAAACAGGAGAGATTTATATCCTCAGCATCATGTGTTCATCAGATGTTCCTCAATAAAAGAGCATCAGCTGTACGCCGAGTGACACAGACATACTGAGAATCAGTTTTAAAACAGTTTTGGGATCAGTCTCAGTAAGTTTTAATGTGGAATTGGATGTTTACACAAGAACGGTCTACTGTTTGTTAAACACTTGACCATTTCAATATGGAGTCAGTATTGACCTTGTACAGTACAGTTAGTAGATCTGAGCGGGTGATTAACAGCTGTCCACCATGTTAATATGCCAATGAATGGTCTAAAAACGAGCATCTTATTACTAATGTGGCTTGGTGAGTTTAAAACATCTGTCCTTATATAATTATATCATTTACTAACCAAATTATACCACTTTAGATTAGGGAACATTCATTGTTCACTACTAACTAGATGCTAATTAGCATGCATATTTTTAGCATATTGGCTGTTTATTAGTACTACTTAATTCTCTTTAACCCTACACATCTAAACCTTAACTTAATATTAACATCAGACAGTTAGGTGTTTATTGAGGAAAAACTTTCAGTCAATAGTGATTGTGTTTCCAATAATAATACTGTAATTCATTGACTGCAGAATATTTCTTCACATTTACACAGAAGCAAAGCTGTCGATTCAGTAGCACTGTTATTTCATAGCATAGATCTGATGTACAGTATCGTAGAACACATACTTTATAAATCGAGCAGGGGTCTTCAACTACTCTTCTTTGAGGGACAGATATTAAAAATGTAGATATGATGCAGGCCTAAGTGTTACCATACTCTTTAAACCTATCATATATTATTGTGTTATAATCTATGTTGTTTTTGTTACAGGTCATACATTAAAAACATGCACACACATGTATGATATTTACTTACTCTTGTCCCCAGGGCTGCGTTAAAGGGTTACTCCACCACAAAATGGACATTTTTGTCATTATTCACTTACCCCCATGTCGTTCCTAACCCGTAAAAGCTTTGTTCATCTTCAGAACACAATTTAAGATAATTTGGGTGAAACCAGGAGGCGTGTAACTGTCCCATAGACTGCCAAATAAATAACAGTGTCGAGGTCCAGGAAATATATGAAAGACATCGTCAGAATAGTCCATCTGCCATCGGTGGGTAAACCATAGCTTTATAAAGTGACGAGAATACTGTTTGTACGAGAAGAAAACAAAAATAATGACTTTATTCAACAGTTCCTCTCGTCTGTGTCTCTCCAAAGCCACAGAAAAGCGTACGCCTCCTGCATACTGCTCAGATTTGTCAAGAGGGCACTACGCTGATTTGGAGAGACACAGAGGAGACAAAGTGTTGAATACAGTCATTATTTATGTTTTCTTTGTGTACACTCTTTACTTTATAAACTACTTAAATGTCTTAATTTAACTAAGGCCTCCTGTCCAGGAAATACAGTTTGTAATATGGTCTTGACTCTGTAAAATGCTGATGTTACTATATATATAATGTGAGTTACACAATCATGCAGCAAATACATTATGTAGTTCTTTTAAAAAAAACAGTGCATATAAATTATTGTAATTACAATTTTTTATGGATGTTTAATTGATATAATTGTAAAAAAAAAAATGAATTAATAAAATAAATATTTTGGAAAATATTATTATTAAATACTGACTAATGTTACAGTATAATCATATAATAAAAAAAAATTTTTTTTATGTTTTGGAGAATATTTATAAGAATTATTATTATCATTTTATTTAAGACTTTTTACAGGCCAAAAGCATTATTGCAACAATAAATGATTTATGGCTGTTTGTCAAGTCACCTTTATTTATACAGAGCTTTACAGTGTCCGTGTCTCTGATCTAACACACCTGATTCATCAGCTCTAAACTGATTAGAGAGACAGGACAGTATCGTACTGTTTACAGTATTGATTGTCTCAAAGCAGCTTTATAACAGGAAAATAGTGTCAGCACTGCAAGAATCATTTTCCAGATGAATCTGTGATGTAAGCTTTGTTTTAATTGATATAATCATAAAAATAAAAAAAATAAAATTAATATTTTGGATATTATTATTATTATTATAAAATACTGACTATTGGTTGCAGTGCAGTAGTATTATTGCAATCATAAAATGTTTATGGAGGTTTAAATAAAATATAATATATAATTTAAATATATATATTAATAGTTTTTATTTATTCATTTAATTATTAATATTTATGTATGAGTTTAATGTGTTTGCTATAATAAAAAATAAAAAAAGATTTAAAAAGATGAGAAAATATAAGAAAATATTTTGGAAACTATTATTATTTACATTTACATTTCATGTACAATTATTATTATTATTAAATACCAACTTTTTTTTTTACAGTGTAGAAGCATTTTATGGATGTGTTCAATTGATATAATAATAAAATAATTTAATAAATGTAATATTTTTATTATTATTATTATTAATGCACTGTAAAAAACGGTCAGTGTTTAATAACAATAATACAATTATTAATAATAATAGTTCTCAACTATTTATTTTTTATATTTTATTACATATTATTTATTATTATTATTATATGATTTTATTACATATTATTTATTATTATTATTATATGATTGTAATAATGCTTCTGCACTGAAAAATGTCCGTATTAAATAATAATAAAACTAATATTTCCAGAACATGTATTTTATTATTTTAAAATGTATGATTGCAAAAATGCTACTGCACTGTGAAAAAATAAATAGTCAGTATTTATTACAGTTATATTTGTTGATACAGTTTAATAAATCTTAAAATGAAAATAATATTATTGTTAATTTTATTATTATTAAATACTGACTTTTTAATTTTTACAGTGCAGTATGATTATTTTTTTATGGATGGGTTTAATTGATATAATTTTAAATGTCCTCATTTATAAAGTATCTGCTAACTGATTTGTAATCATTAAAATGAACTACAACTAGTATTTTGGTCATTATTTACTATTATTATTAGAAAATATTTTTTATTTGAGAGTAGAATTGGATTATTATATTTCTGACACATTTCTGTAATTATTTGTTATAATTTAAGGAAGAATTTAATTAATAAAATGGAACCCTTTGTTGAGACAAATATATATATAGCAATATTTGCATTATTTTCATAGTAATGTTTAAATCAAAGCAAGAACACATTTGGACATGTTTTAGTAAATCAAATGATAGATGTTTGTTCAGTGAATATACCGTCATTAAAACAAACTACTATATTTTACAAAGTACATATTCTGTCAGGAGACCCCATAATAATTGAATATATCTTTACTGTGGTTATAATAAATCTATATTTGATTGAATGATGTTATATTTGATAAGGTCATAAACTGAAGCTCATTTCAGTCTCGTGAAGAATTCATTTTATTCATGAAGCATTCAGACATTTCATACATTCATCATCAAATAAAACATGATCTCAAGGGGATTTGACTGTGTTTTATTACAAACAATAGAGAAATCACATGAATGATAAGATATAAGCCTGATTGTAATAGTAATAATAAGCACAGAAACAGATCGTCACACACTGATCTTACTGTCTAGAAGAGGATTTACTACACACATTTATTCTGATTCATGTTCAGTTTAATGTGATGAAGAGACACTACAACATCTCACTGATACTGATTTATCATGCAGCTCGAAGCATTATGGGTAGAATCTCTCATCAGTCTATTCTGATTCATCAACACAGTTTCACTGATGATTTATAACCAATCGTAAACCCAGGATAGATCGGCTGAGTGAATGTGGTCTGGACTGTGTGGATGAGGCTCATTGTGTCAGAGACGCTGTAGAAGGACAGAGTTCCTGCTCTGTGATCCACAAACACTCCTATTCTCCTGCTGATGGGCTGTACAGGGAGATCAGTCCAAATGTCATTGTGTATGAAAGAGTAACTGGAGGAAGAGCAGATCAAACTCCAGGACTGATCATTAAATCCAAACCAACACTCAGCACCTCCTCCCTTCCTGCTGATGCTCTTATATGACACTGATATACGCACACCATCATCTCCACTCCACTCAATCTCCCAGTAACAGGGT
Organism: Carassius auratus; assembly: GCF_003368295.1. Lineage (NCBI taxonomy): Eukaryota > Metazoa > Chordata > Actinopteri > Cypriniformes > Cyprinidae > Carassius > Carassius auratus. Next base: position 6,798,818 of record NC_039264.1, on the reverse strand, counting down.
CCACACACACTCTCTCTACACAACACCTGCTGACACACATCAAATCTGTCTGGATGATCAGGATACGACTGATCAGTGTCAGTGTTAGTAATCACTCTGTTGTTCTCAGACAGAAGGAGGAGTTTATGCACGGTGTTCAGATCCGGAGTGAGCTGATGGGAATCTGATGGAGACAAAACACATCAGAATGAATGAACACACAAACACTTGACCTTTAACCTTTCCCCCCCCCCCGACACTGTTTCTGTAAGATGACCAGAGCTGTGTCCGAAATCGCATACTTCCATACTATATAGTAGGCGAAAAACAGTATGCGAAGCAAGTAGTATGTCTGAATTCTCAGTATTCGAAAAACAGTAGGCGAGATGTACCCGGATGGCCTACTACTTCCGGCCGAATTCCGTAGTATGCATAGGATGGACTCTACTCTATCCCATGAGGCCACGGGAGAGGACTCGTCATACTCATATTCGAAAACAACGGCAAATCGGAGGATCGTGACGCCGCTGTAAGTACCTTATGGATAAACGCTGTTCATTGTGGTTAAAGTGTAACGTTACTTGTTTAACATAATCCAAGTAAACGACTGACTTGTTAAAGTTTTACATATTGTAAACTGATGAGACTATTTTGTAAATTGAGTTTAAAAATATGTTTAATAATCATTATCGATGCCTCAGCTTGTTAAGGCTGCTTTCTATACAGACGGCTCGTTAAGTAATTTAATGATATAAAGTTACAAAATGGTAAGTAATTGAAACGAGTTAAATTACATTTTACTAGTGTTTATATTTTGATTTTAAAAAATTGTTGGATAACTTACAAGGCAAACTATTGTTAATAGGTGCCTCAGTTTGATCATAAATCATCAGTAATGTGTAAATCCTGTTCTGATGTTACAGAGACTGATGAACACAATCTTGTTCTCATCCACTGATTAAACCCTATTCACTGGAAAGCATAATTCAGTAAGTATATAAATTAAAATTAATCTTAACTACACACACTCTTTACATGTATTTATGTTAGGATCATCACTGATTTATGCTGTTTTTTTATTACAATATGAATTTCCAGGTATTTCCAGTTGCTATTTTGTCAGTTGCAAAGTACTTAATAGCAAATAACTTTTGAAGCAGTTGTGTGCACTGATTTTGTAGCAGTTTCCAGTTGTTTTTTTAACATCTGAAGAATGTTGTCTTGAGAATGGGTGCCACACTTTAGAGAAATACCCATACAAATTATTCTCTTTATGTATTTATTTATTTATTTTTTATTTCTACATGGATAAGAGCACAAAGCTTCAGACAAAACCACATTAACATTTTCATAAAGTAGTATAATAGAGCTTAAAGCAACAGCAAAAGGGAATTTCTTAAGACGTTTCTATAATGATGTCAGGAAAATAAACTTCAGCAGCTTCATTTCAGTAACTGTAGATGAGGACTTTAAATTTGGGAATCAAAAATGAGTGTAAAACAGTGGAAATCTAAAATATACCCCAGGGATAAAGTAATACATATTATAAAATTAAACTTGTTGTAAATATGTTGGTATGCTATGTTATGTGATATGTTTCTAGATTTTCAAATTGTAAAATTTTCATTTTCAGCTGTAATATGAATTCCCAGTTATGAGTGTAACATACTTATGTGAATATATAAATACACACACGTTTAAATTTAAATACATGTGTATTTATACATATTTATGTGATTTTATAGTATTTATATTTCTTAAATAACTAATATATGTATATCTTGATTTGACAGTCTTAAAATGACCTTCATAACTTACACAAGCTTAAACAATAGCACTATGAGAACATGAAGTGATTTGCAGAGTCTTAACCTGTTCGACTGTCCTACAGGTAATCTGCTCTTGAAGAGCTGCACACGGTCATCTGGTGGGACACAGCTGTGGACAGATTGTCCCGCACATGCTCTTCTGTGCTGACTTCTGTGTTTTAGGGTTCCAGTGTATCATCGTCATGATCCTCCACAACTTCTGGATCCGCAATGTCCTCATTCAGAAGACGGAGGTTGTGGAGCACTGCACAGCGTGCAACAACATCTGCACAAAGGCAGGACTCACTTCCAGGGCCTTGAAGAAGAAGATGGAGCACAGCTGGTCTTCATCATCTGAAGGCTCTCTCAACAATGTTCTGTGCACGAGCATCATTGGTGTTGAATCAAAGCTGTGCAGGATTGTGTTCAGACTCTCTGTCTGCTGTGATGAGGCAGATGAACACTCACACAAGGATACCCACCATCTCCCAGGATGTGTTTTCCTGCAGGTGGATAGGCCTCCAGTGTTCTTCAGCACCCTGGCATCATACACAGACCCGGGATACTCAGAGATATCAAGGTACTTCCCATGGTGGTGACCTGCAGCTGAACAGAATGAAACCGCTTCCTGTTGAAATAACATTAGGCTTCACTTGCTGGAGGTTCAGTTTGTATGTGACAGCCATCTATTGTTCCAGCTACCAGAAGAAAAGCTGCTTCCACTGCCTCCAGGTCATCTGTGGTGAAGAAGGCAATCAGCCTCCTCAAAATCCCCATGACAGACCTGACCTGCTCATTCTGTGCACAATGTTATGCAGCTCTTGGATGTCAAAGGCCATTATTGATAGCAGCCTGTATGACGCTGTTCACAGTCTGTTAATATGTAGTTTTTGTTTTTTAGAATAAAATTTCAATAGGTTACACATTTTTTTGCTGATATATCTATATCTAACTATATATATTTATATTGTCTATAATGTATATATTATGTATGTATATATTGTGATGTGTGTATGTGTGTTTCTGTGTATATTTCTATAATGTATTTGTGTGTATTTATGTGTATATATGTGTGTGTGTGTGTGTGTGTGTGTTTGTCTAAGCATTCATTCAAGTTTATTAATTAATTTATGTTCGTTTTGTGTAATTTTATTTGTATTTATTTATTACAATAAATTACTTTATATCCTTACATAAAATCAGGCTGTCATTCTGTTCACAGCTGTAGCTGCTGTTATTCTGAGGTAGAAAATTAAAAGCTAAATTTATATTTAGTAAAGGATTTACAAGCTGTCAACGAAGGCATGATCTGCGAACAGCTGACCGACGCCTGCTTGGAATTGTTAATTCAAACGACGTAAAAACGCAGACGAAAGCGGTAAGAAAAACGAAAGACATCACCGATGTTCGCTCAGTAGATTGGGCTCTTTAAATTTACGCGCCGTTGTGACCATAGACATGTATAGGTAGACGCCCCATCTAACGCTACTGCCTATTGGCACGAACGAGCCGTGGAGCCGCCATCTTGGACCGGTCGCCAGCTCCACTCAGTGTAACGTGTTTGCCCGATGCAATGAGCTGTTAGCGCATTAAATTAATCATATCTCACTGAATACCTAACTGATTTTGACGCGGGTTTTTTGCTGCAAAGGTCATTCATGCAGCTATGATACAGGACACATGATTCAGCGTATTTTAATATTCATAATAGGCATACAGTGACATATTCTGATATAATATACAAGTGACCAGACGCCCAAAATCTAAATATGTGAGGTGGGATATTTATAAATCACACACTATAAATATGATAAAGAAGCAGAAACAGATAGTTGCAGTAAAATAAGATATTTTAATTAGTTGAAGAAACAATGTATTATAATTTGTGACATATAGGCCTACACTCTCTCTGATTCTCTCTCTCTCTCTCTCTCTCCATCTCACACACACACTCTTCTCCCTCCCTCTCTCTCCATCTCACACACACTCTTCTCCCTCCCTCTCTCCCTCCCTCTCCCTCACACACACTCTTCTCCCTCCCTCTCTCTCTCTCGCTCACACACACACACACACACACACACACTCTTTTCTCTCTCTCTCATACACTCTCATACACACACTAAAACCCCTGAAAGAGGACTGTTTTGCGGAGCTTCTTTCTCTTGCTCCCTTTCTGTAGTTCAAGAGAGGAGAGTTTGGCAACATGGTGGAGCCTAATCTTTAGAAACACAGACACAACCAATGACAACATATCAGACTGATGCTTGTCAATGCCAGACTGGGTCTCCTCAATGTGCTCCCCAGGAAGGAAAGCATCCTCTGTCCCAATCTCTTCCCGCACTGTTGACACCTGAGGAGCTCGTATTGCTGAAGCTTGGCGGATCACCCTCTCTGCAGCTCTCAGCACCTTATAATAATAATGAAAATAATACATATTTATATAGCGCTTTACACAGTACTCAAATATACTTTACAGAACAGAGAAAATATGAACAAAGCAACCTTAACCCTCAGATAGTCTTCGGGGTCTTTTTGACCCAAAATGACTTTTGCTCAAATTAAAAAAAATGTTCCCTTTGTCCAAATGGTATGAAACCTTCTACGGCTCTCAACACTTTCTAGATCTACAAAATTAGATCAAAATTAGAGGAATACATTTTTTTAAACTATAAAAACTGTTCTCTTATCACTTGTCAAATAAAATCATCCAAAATGCAGAACCAACACAAATATAAAGTGGTGACACTGACACCGACAATGTGTACACACACACACACACACACACACACACACTTGTGAGGTTATAAAACAACTGCTCTCTTATAATTATTTTTAAAAAATCATGCAAAATGCAAAACCACCAAAGAGGGAGAGAGAGAGAGATGACAGGATGAGACAAAACAATTTAGCATGCACACACACACACACACACACACACACACAAACCTGCTCCAACCCTGTCTACAGAAGTCATGCGGTTTACCATGCTTACTGCCTGCAATGCATTGTAATGTAACATCATTGAAAAACTGGGATTGTTTTCAGTAAAAAAAAATACTAAAATTTGACAAAAAAATATTTTATTTTTGTTATAATTGTGATTTTATAATATTTAGATATGAATCCAACTGAATCCAACTTGTGAAAAGATATCTTTCAGGTAGTCAAATAGCAAATAGCATATAGTGGAGCTCTATAGCCATCTAGTGGTTAAAGTGATTTTTATTTTTATTTTAAAACTGCATTCTCCAAAAAATGGGTATAAATGTTACATTAAATCATTTTAAATTATCCATGTTATCCCCATGAATGAAAGTTAGAAATCTGTGTCTTTTATAAAGTGAATTTTACATAAAATGCTGTTTTTTTGTAAAAAGCCTATTTAAATAAATATTTATTTATAGAAATTTAGAATATATCATAAATCCTCCAAAAACTGCACAAATGTTGAGTTAAAACATTAACAAACAGAGTAAAATTACATTTGTAAAAAAAACCTATTATCTTGTTACAAAATTAAATGTTATTGTCAAAAAACACGAGTGTGGACAGGAAACGAAGACCATAAGAGGGTTAATATACATTACTTCCTGAAATCACGTGCGCAAACACAAATAACAATAGTAGTAATAATAGTAATGTTAAATCTTACTTGTGAAAAGTAATCCCGAGCCGTACTTGCGATGGTCCGCCGATTAGAACAGGAAAATGCTGCACAGTGCTCTGGCATCTTAACTGCTGCTACGCAACGAAACTAGGAGTACGACCGGTTCAAGATGGCGGCCGCAAATCTCGTCGCCCAGCGGCCAATAGGGCGTCTACTTATATGATGTCTATGGGTAGTATGAATGGAATTCGGACGTACTACATCCGCCATGTTGACATTGTCACGTGACATACGTCGTCAGAACCATAGACATCATATAAGTAGACGCCCTATTGGCCGCTGGGCGACGAGATTTGCGGCCGCCATCTTGAACCGGTCGTACTCCTAGTTTCGTTGCGTAGCAGCAGTTAAGATGCCAGAGCACTGTGCAGCATTTTCCTGTTCTAATCGGCGGACCTTCGCAAGTACGGCTCAGGATTACTTTTCACAAGTAAGATTTTTAACATTACTATTATTACTACTATTGTTATTTGTGTTTGCGCAAGTGATTTCAGGAAGTAATGTATATTAACCCTCTGATGGTCTTCGTTTCCTGTCCACACTCGTGTTTTTTGACAATAACAATTGAAGATAATATTTTTTTTTTTACAAATGTAATTTTACTCTGTTTGTTAATGTTTTTACTCAACATTTGTGCAGTTTTTGGAGGATTTATGATATCTTCTAAATTTCTATAAATAAATATTTATTTAAATAGGCTTTTTACAAAAAAACTGTATTTTATGTAAAATTCACTTTATAAAAGACACAGATTTCTAACTTTCATTCATGGGGATAACATGGATAATTTAAAATGATTTAATGTAACATTTATACCCATTTTTTGGAGAATGCAGTTTTAAAATAAAAAAAAAATCACTTTAACCACTAGATGGCTATAGAGCTCCACTATATGCTATTTGCTATTTGACTACCTGAAAGATATCTTTTCACAAGTTGGATTCAGTTGGATTCATATCTAAATATTATAAAATCACAATTATAACAAAAATAAAATATTTTTTTGTCAAATTTTAGTATTTTTTTTTACTGAAAACAATCCCAGTTTTTCAATGATGTTACATTACAATGCATTGCAGGCAGTAAGCATGGTAAACCGCATGACTTCTGTAGACGGGGTTGGAGCAGGTTTGTGTGTGTGTGTGTGTGTGTGTGTGTGTGTGTGCATGCTAAATTGTTTTGTCTCATCCTGTCATCTCTCTCTCACTCCCTCTTTGGTGGTTTTGCATTTTGCATGATTTTTTAAAAATAATTATAAGAGAGCAGTTGTTTTATAACCTCACAAGTGTGTGTGTGTGTGTGTACACATTGTCGGTGTCAGTGTCACCACTTTATATTTGTGTTGGTTCTGCATTTTGGATGATTTTATTTGACAAGTGATAAGAGAACAGTTTTTATAGTTTAAAAAAATGTATTCCTCTAATTTTGATCTAATTTTGTAGATCTAGAAAGTGTTGAGAGCCGTAGAAGGTTTCATACCATTTGGACAAAGGGAACATTTTTTTTAATTTGAGCAAAAGTCATTTTGGGTCAAAAAGACCCCGAAGACTATCTGAGGGTTAAGGTTGCTTTGTTCATATTTTCTCTGTTCTGTAAAGTATATTTGAGTACTGTGTAAAGCGCTATATAAATATGTATTATTTTCATTATTATTATAAGGTGCTGAGAGCTGCAGAGAGGGTGATCCGCCAAGCTTCAGCAATACGAGCTCCTCAGGTGTCAACAGTGCGGGAGGAGATTGGGACAGAGGATGCTTTCCTTCCTGGGGAGCACATTGAGGAGACCCAGTCTGGCATTGACAAGCATCAGTCTGATATGTTGTCATTGGTTGTGTCTGTGTTTCTAAAGATTAGGCTCCACCATGTTGCCAAACTCTCCTCTCTTGAACTACAGAAAGGGAGCAAGAGAAAGAATCTCTGCAAAACAGTCCTCTTTCAGGGGTTTTAGTGTGTGTATGAGAGTGTATGAGAGAGAGAGAAAAGAGTGTGTGTGTGTGTGTGTGTGTGTGTGTGAGCGAGAGAGAGAGAGGGAGGGAGAAGAGTGTGTGTGAGGGAGATAGAGAGAGAGAGGGAGGGAGAAGAGTGTGTGTGTGAGATGGAGAGAGAGGGAGGGAGAAGTGTGTGTTTGTGAGAGAGAGAGAGAGAGAGAGAGAGAGAATCAGAGAGAGTGTAGGCCTATATGTCACAAATTATAATACATTGTTTCTTCAACTAATTAAAATATCTTATTTTACTGCAACTATCTGTTTCTGCTTCTTTATCATATTTATAGTGTGTGATTTATAAATATTCTACCTCACATATTTAGATTTTGGGCGTCTGGTCACTTGTATATTATATCAGAATATATGTCACTGTATGCCTATTATGAATATTAAAATACCCTGAATCATGTGTCCTGTATCATAGCTGCATGAATGACCTTTGCAGCAAAAAAACCCGCGTCAAAATCAGTGAGGTATTCAGTGAGATATGATTAATTTAATGCGCTAACAGCTCATTGCATCGGGCAAACAAGTTACACTGAGTAGAGCAGGCGACCGGTCCAAGATGGCGGCTCCACGGCTCGTTCGTGCCAATAGGCAGTAGCGTTAGATGGGGCGTCTACCTATATATGTCTATGATACTACTCACATTCATACTATATAGAACGTACTTTTCTAACGGTCGAGTAGTACGTTCAAATTCAAATGTAGTACCCAGTACGCAGTATTCGATTTCGGACGCAGTCCAGTATTTTATATTGTCTCCTCTCACTGTTTCCATGGCGACGATAACACTGTATGACAGAAGTGTTGCTTTAATTAGTTTTCCCTGTTTTATTCTCAATAATCACACACTTGCTCAGCATGTCATCAGATCTTCAAACACATGTGTGTGTGAGTGTGTTTATAAATGATCCTGTTCACTCTCAGTTCTGAAGAAGAATACAAGCAATAAATACAAACTGAAATAAAATATCAAGTTCTGAGATCCTGTTAGACATTTTAATTATAATTATTTTATTGAGCTTGGTGACACAAATTATGCCTTTTGAAATATAATGACTTTCAGTTCATCAAAAAACTATTTAATTTTAAATTCTGTCAATGTAAAAAACTATTTGATCACGTGTAGTTTCCGCGCACATACACTATTTGTTCAGATACTCTGCTCAAAACCAGTCGCAGTTATGTAAGGCCCTGTGAATTCAGTTTTATTTTGTTTTATTTCTTTTCCCAAATGTAAATTTTTTTTTTCATTAGAATTTTTTGGAATTCCATTTTTTACGTTCTGCTTGTATTTTACACCAAAGCGTGTGTTTTTAATGTTAATGAATAAAATGTAGCGTTACTCAAAAGGAATAGAAATGAGCAGCGTCTGTCTCCTGTTCTCTGCCGTTAGCGAGCAGCTCAAGTTCAAGTCAACTTTATTGTCAATCAACCATGCAACAGTACATTACGCAGCAGACTGAAATTGCGTTTCTCCCATACTCCAATGTGCAATATTAAAACAAGAATTGACACATACTAAGCATAAAAGCTGCAGTAGGTAACTTTTGTAAAAATATATTTTTTACATATTTGTTAAACCTGTCATTATGTCCTGACAGTAGAATATGAGACAGATAATCTGTGAAAAATCAAGCTCCTCTGGCTCCTCCCAGTGTCCTATTGCCATTTGCAGAAACTCCATCGCTCCCGGTAAGAAACAACCAATCAGAGCTGCGGTCCGTAACTTTGTTTGTGTTCAAAATGTAGAAAAATGTATATAATAAGCGAGTACACCATGAATCCATTTTCCAAACCGTGTTTTTAGCTTGTCCTGAATCACTAGGGTGCACCTATAATAAGTGTTTATATTCGGACTATTTTAGATTGCTTCGGGGGTACCGCGGCGGAGTAACCCAGTACCTTTGTGATTCTTCATAGACATAAACAGAGAGAAGTAGATCCGGCTACGATGTTCTTCCACAAGACGCAAGCAGTTCTGTTTATTAACCGCTAGAGCGTCAAAAGTTACCTACCGCAGCTTAAACTAAACATACGACTAAAACATAGGACACCACTAAACAAGTACAACTAGATATTCAGCAAATAGACAAATCAACATAGCATATGGCTGACAGTGAGCTTACAGTTTCCAGACTATCACAGAGTTTCAGAATATAGTCAGGTTAAGGTATTTTGCTATAGTGCAATATAAAGTACAATATGGCAAAGTGCAAGTAGCAGCTTGAAGATAAATAAGTTTTGTAAACTTGTAACGGTGTAGAACGTTACTTGGTTTTGTATATTGTTTTTTTGTTGTAAATGATGCATCTGGGACAACATGTTACCACTAGCAGCCGCTTGAGGGCGCTAGAGGTAATTGATTACCGGATATAAGCCCCGATCATAGACGAGCAAGTCAGATTCTTTGGTAGAGGGAAACCTCATGGTTGAGCTCATGGCTGGCTACCTTCTTTCTCACAAGTCCTGTTTGAGAACTGTTTAAGTTTACGCTCAAACGTGAGTATATGCTGACTTCCAAATGTGATATATGGTTTATTTGAAATTCCAAAGGCTGATGTGCACTATCTGTTTTCTTTTATAGAAGGATTTTTTTTTTGGACCTTAGTGGACTCTTTGGACATTTGATACCTTTTATTGTTCCATGCTGCACGTGTTCTTCTCATTTGAGTACTATTTACCACACGATCTTCGATAAGCAACCTTGGTTTGTTGCTACAGATCTACAGTGCTGCTTATCTCCATTCCATTCTCACTGGTCTCACTGGATTATAACATTGCATCGTCCTCAAATAACCGTTTGGATCTTAATCATCTCATCAGCATCATCATCATCATCATCATCTGATTCATCTATCATTGAACTAACATGATAAGTTTCATTTATCATTGACTTTCCTTAAATGCTCATAAAAATGCTCAGTTATTTATGTTGATTATCTATCGTGTACTTGGGAATAAAACCAAAAAGAGAAACGTATTTGTTTGGTGAAGTGGTTTTATTATTAGTACCAGTCGAATTCTGTTGGACCCCTCAGATTGTATCATCTTACATTAAGGGAGGTGTTACAAACTTGTTACATTCGGGTCATTCTCACGAAACAGTTGAAACGCCATGTCACTAGTGATTTTAGATATTAAACATGCAATTTAGTAATATATAAAAACACCATAATAAAGACAATACTGTTCTCTACCTTGCACAAAGAGTAATTTCAACATAGGAATTAATTATTTTTGCATTTTATTGCATTTTCTGCTGAAATTCTCATTACCGCAATGCGTCCAGCTGTATCTTAACTTATGTTATGTTGTAATTTAAACAAATTACAATTAAAATATTCTGAAAAAAGTAAATGGATATTCTTCTATAATTTTTCACATGACAGAAAAATGACAGACTGAATATTCATGTATAATAATAATGATACAATAGTGGAAATATAAAGTGTCCATGACTAATGTTCTCATCCTCCGCAATATTTTTTGAGGGTCATTTACGCACACAATTTTTTTTTTATATAAATCTTGATTTTAAATTAAGCAACACATGAGGCAGAACCTTCGAAATACCAACAAGGTAGGCAGATATCTTCATATTGTTCCAGTTAAAAGTGTAAAATTCTCTTGTCAGAACGTGTACACGACAAATTGATTATCATCACCGAAACGGGTAGTTTTCCACATTTAGAAAAATATTAGATTACAAATTTTCTATGAAAATATACTTCATTAATGACTGATTATATACACAGAGTAAAAATTTAGCTAAATCATCATGGCTTCTCTGTTGTTAGCAAAACATGCTAAGACACCTCATCCTCCGCAACACCATTTTCACTCACCGCAACAATTTAATGCCAGTTGCGGTAGAGAGAACCTCTTTTTCGGTAATGAGAATTTAATCATACAGACTATTGTTAAATGTTTATAATGAGTTATTAAATTAAATATTATTTAATAACAAAACAAAAAAGCTTAAGCAAAGGCTAGGGTGACCAATTTCAGAGAAAACGTTTATACCAACCCACCAAATCCAAGGAAGGAGAGAGACATTATGGGTTAGAGGTTACAGCAGGAGTAGTTATCAAAAATTTTTGGGAAGTCTACACAAATGTTGGTGCATCTATCATTATGAGGACTTTCTATAAGTGTAATGATTTTTATACTGAGCAACAGAACTTTGTGTGTGTGTGTGTGTGTGTGTGTGTGTGTGTGTTCACTGCTGTGTGTAAGCACTTTGGATGGGTTAAATGCAGAGCAGAAATTCTGAGTATGGGTCACCATACTTGGCTGTATGTCATATTAGAATAATTTCTAAAGGATCATTTGTCACTGAAACCTGGAGTAATGATGCTGAAAATTCAGCTTTGTCACCACAGAAATAAAATTCTGGTTTAAAGTATATTAAAAAGATAATCACTTCATCATAATATTACTGTTTTTACTGTAGTTCTGATCAAATAAATGCAGCCTTGATGAGCAGAAGAGGCTTTAAAAAAACTTTTTTTATTTTTTATTATTGATGCTAAACTCTCGAATGGCAGTGTATTTAAATATGACAAAATGCAGCAGTTTTAAATTCTAATTCAAAAACAATTATTATAGAATGGTTAGGGTTAAATTGAATGAGAACATCTTTCAGGAAAATAGAAAAATATATTGTGAATCATCTTTTTAGGAATGAGCGATTTTGGAAAAACTTTAGGTTCACACTTGGTTATACTCTTTACCAGAACCAACTCTTTCAGTAGAAAGAAAAACATCCACTTGAGTTATCAAAGACTACATTCCCACTGTCAATGACTATTAATAAATAGTTATTACATAATTATATGATTATTACATAAAATATAAAATAAAATAAGAAACATTATTTTGTAATAATGTATTGTGAATAAATTTTTAATAATAAAAACTAAAATTACAAAACTAATATTAGTCTTCTTTGTTTTCTAACATTACACTATTAAGTATTTATTTTTGTGGAAAACCACAGGGTGCCCTTTAAACTGCTTCTCATAAAACCTATTCATAAAGCAGCTGTGACAGAATTTTACTAAGGAATGGGGAGAAATCTTAAGCTAAGAAAAAGAGTGAGGATGACCTTTTTGGTATGGATGATGTCAGCATGATTACTAACTACACCCACAGTGATTGGCTGATAAGGGATGGGTCTCTGTCAGTTATTTTATAATAGAAATATTGTAGAATGAGATATCATGTTGCCATAATCAAATAAAGATTTCAAAATTAAAATGTTGCAATATTCAAATAAAGTTTGAACTAGAGTGTCACTAATTAAACAAGCATATGTTCAGCTAATTGTCAGCTTCTACATGTCTGCATCTTATAAATAATTGTTATATGTATAAGCAGCCTTTTAAATAACAGACTAGAATTATTATGGCTGATATGACAGTAAGATTTAGTACAAAGGTAAAAGAAATCCAAACTGGGTTGCTGTGGAAACAGCCATTTTAGGATTGTTTAGGATTTGGTCTTTGTGATTTAGGTGTCCTCTTGACTACCACTAACTTTTCACAGATTTAAGAGCTGATTTTTACATAAAAACACTTTATGGAGTACTCGAAGAAGAGTCGAAGAGTCCTAAAGATGTGGAGTTAGGAGCAACATTTAGTTTCACTTAAAATATTTTGTGAAAATGGCCCCTGGTGTTTATACCCTATGTTATCTAGTTATGAAGCACTGCAAAATAATGTATGCCAATATTATCTAATTTATTTTCTACATTAAATATTATTTGTTTGACTATACCACATACTTAATATGCCTATTATCATTACCGAAATCATGAACCTCATTTTCGTAACCTATGTATCATTACCGCAACATGTGTTCTTTTAGGATTTATTTAAGAAATTGAAAAATAGTAGTCTGCTTTTAAATGTATGTGCAGAATCTATACATTATGTTCTTTCAGGTTTGCAACATCATTTTGAAAATATTTCAGTTTTTACTGAAAAAAAATAAAAAAATTGGCTGCAAAATGCAGAAGGTGTTGCGGTAATGAGAGAAATAATTGAAAATCACATAAAAATCTTATTATAAAAATATATTTTATTCCAGAGTTTCAAGTAACTGTGCATGACTGTTAATAAACCATTTTTAAAAATGTGAAAATGTATTATTTTTCCCCACATCACTGGACTTTTCAGAGTGTTACGGTAATGAGATTTTTAAGGACATGTTTTGGAAAATATGTTCAAAAAGTTGTTAAAATGTCAGTAAAACTTTTTTAAATTTATGGTCACTGACACTTCAGACCCGGCTCTTAATGCTTAAAAAGAAAATTTGTTGATACAAACATTTTTTTAAATGTCATATATGAAATCTTTGAAACTACGATTTCGTGAGAATCACCCATTCTTGTGCAAGGGGATGCATTTCTGTGCAATGGGATATTGACATATGTGCATATGAGTATTTTGCAAACATTGAGTATGCCTTTTCCACAGTCTCACAGGTCTTTGTGTGTGTGTGGGTTGTGGGGGGGGGGGGGGGGTGTTATAATCCAGATTTCATGAAGGAGTTGAGCAGTCTGATGGCTTGTGGGGAAAAAGCTATTACTGAATCTGGTAGTCCTGGAACGCATACTGCTGTAGCGTTTGCCAGATGGTAGGAGGGTGAACAGTTTGTGTGTGGGGTGGGCGAAGTCTTTGATGATATTGGTAGCTCTTTTGTGGCGGCGGGATGAGTATATGTCCTGGATGGATGGTTGAGCTGATTCGATGATCTTCTCAGCTGACCTCACCACCCTCTGTTGAGCTTTACGGTCAGGAACAGAGCAGCTACCATATCAAACTGAGAGACTGCTGGTGAGGATGCCCTCAATGGCACCCCTATAGAAGGTAGTGAGTGCCAGTGGAGGGAGATTAGCTCTTCTCATCCTGCGTAAGAAATGGAGGCATTGCTGAGCTTTCTTGACAAGGGAGGTGGTGTTGGTAGACCATGACAGGTCATCAGTGATGTGCACCCCCAGGAACTTGGTGCTTTTCACTGATTCCACAGCGCTACCATTGATGGTGAGGGGTGTGTGTGTCCTGTGAATTTTTTTTTTTTTTTTTTCTGAAGTCCACAGTTATTTCCTTTTGTTTTATTAACATTTAGATGTAAATTGTTAGTGTCACACCAATTTATGAGTTGGTGTACCTCATCTCTGTATACGGAGTCGTCGTCGTTGCTGATGAGGCCCACCACCGTCGTGTCGTCTGCAAACTTGATGATGTGGTTTGAGTTGTATCTGGCACGACAGTCATGAGTCATCAATGTAAACAGCAGAGGACTCACCACACATCCTTGAGGAACCCCAGTGTTCATGATGGTAGTCTGTGAAGAGTTTTTGCCAACTCTTACTGTCTGTGGTCTGTTGGTGAGAAAGTCTAGTAGCCAGTTGCAAAGTGGGGTGCTGATGCCTACAGCACTGAGTTTATTGACCAGATGTTGAGGGATAACTGTATTAAAGGCAGAGCTGAAGTCGATGAACAGCATCCGCACACAGCTGTTTTTGTTCCTCAGATGAGCCAGACTGAGGTGAAGTGCTGTTGCTATGGCATCATCAGTGGAGCACTTGGGACGATATGCAAACTGGAAAGGGTCAAATGTGGCAGGTAGGCTGGATGTTATGTGAGCCATGACCAGCCTTTCAAAGCACTTCATCATAATGGGCGTGAGTGCTATAGGCCGGTAGTCATTCAGTGTAGTGGCTGGTGATTTCTTTGGTAGCGGTATGATAGTAGTGGCTTTGAAGCATTCTGGTATGATGGCTTGGCTCAGAGATATGTTAAAGATATCTGTGAGAACATCTGTAAGTGAGTTAGCACAGTCTCTAAGCACACGTCCAGGTATATTATCAGGACCAGCAGCATTCCTGGGGTTCACCTTTTGAAGAATCCTCCGCACGTCGGCAGGGTCAAGTTGAAGAGTTGCATTGTCCAAGCAGTGTAGAGCTTTTGTCGAAGTGGTGTTGTTGTTTTCCTCAAAACGGCTAAAGAATTAATTGAGTGAGTTTAGGAAGTCTGTGCTGTCCTCGCACGGTAAGAGTGTGGGCCTGTAGTCCGTTACTGACTGAATGCCTTGCCATAGGCGTCTAGGGTCTTTTATATCAGCGAAGTGTTACTGGATTTTTTGTCCATAGGCATACTTTGCTGCTCTCAGCCTCGGTTCAAGTTGGCCCTGGCAGTTCTGAGGGCCTCTTTGTCTCCAGACTTGAAAGCCGCATTCCGTGCTTTTAGGAGCTCACGTACCTCCCTGGTGAACCATGGTTTGTCGTTTGCCCTTGTGGTGATATGTTTTATGATGGTCACATCTTCCATGCATTTGGATATGTATCCCGTCACAGACTCAGTGTATTCAGTTATATTGACATGCTGGTTGGAAGTGGCAGCCTTCCTAAAAACAGTCCAATCTGTGCAATCAAAACAGTCTTGGAGCGCTGAAGTAGCCCCCTCTGGCCAAGTTCTAATACGCTTCACAGATGGTTTGTTCCTCACCAATAGTGGCCTGTAAGATGGCATTAGCATAACAGAAAGATGGTCCAAGGTTCCCAGATGGGCGTGTGGAACAGCTCTGTATGCCTGTTTGATGTTGGAATAGACCTGGTCCAGAATGTTTTCTCCCCTGGTTGCAAAGTCCACATATTTCTGAAAGTGTGGGAGTACTGTCTTCAATTTGCCCTGATTGAAATTGCCCGCGATTATACAGGCAGAGTCCGGGTTTAAGTCCTGCATTGAGCTCACAGATTGATACAATGTAGAAAGCGCGTCTTTTGTGTTTGCACTGGGTGGTATATACACGGCTGTAATAGTCACGGCTGAAAATTCTCTTGGCAAGTATACTGGACGGCATTTGACTATTAGAAATTCTATGTTTTCGGAACAGTGTCTTGAGATGACTTTAACATTAGTGCACCAATTGTTATTAATAAAAATTGCTACTCCACCACCTCGTAGCTTACCAGTGAGTGCGTGGCTTCTGTCTGCCCTGAATGTTGTTAGTCCATCCACCTGAATGGCGTTGTCTGGAACAGTGTGGTTAAGCCATGTTTCGGTGAGGACGATAGTGCTGCAATCTTTCACCATCCTTTGTGTAATTAGATCCAATCTGAGGTAGTCCATTGTGTTTTCCATCGAACGAACGTTGGAAAGCAGAATCGAAGCAAGTGCAGGTCTGTTTGGTTTGGCTGGGAGGTGGGTGGGGGGTTTGGTGCTTTGCAAACCTCTGGGTCTTGCTGGTATAGAATGCCCAGCTCGTTGAGTACTTTGTGTTCCAGAGCAAACTTAACTCCGGAGAGATCGTTTAAAAAAATTTAGTTTCGTAGTCCAAGTAGTAGGCTTCTATTGTAGACTTTTCTCGTACAAGACTGAGACGAATCAGACAACACATTTAACATAAAACGCACATCGTTACTGGGAGCTGGAGTAGCCGCTGCCGTACAGGGCGCCGCCATTTTGTTAGCTGCTCTCTCTCTTTCTCTCTCTCTCTCCGGCTCTCAACAGAAACACTCGGACAGCCTGCTCTCATCGTCTGCTGAGAATTCATTTTGAGGAACCAGATTTCATTTCTAAGGGTTAATATGTTATTCATCTTAAGACAGTGAATGTGATAAATGATTAGTTTAACACGTGGATTAAAGTAGGGCTGGGCTTTCAATAAAACATTCAATTAGTTTTTCTTCATTGGAAGAAACCTGAGGTTGCGAAGCAAGTTTGGCTGCATGAACAAAAGCACTCACTATCTGTAACCTAGCAACATAGGTTATTTGTTAGCATATCAATATCTTGTTGATTATCCACCATGATAACTAAATCATCTGCATATGCAAATAACTGTAAAGGTATATTGCACTCTGGTAAAATCACACCTTGTAAAACAGATCTGAGTTTATGTAATAAAGGTTCAAAGGTCAGAGAGTATAAGAAGCCAGAGAGGGCACAACCCTGTCTAATTCCCCGCTGGACCTGAAAGGAGTGCTCAAAACACCATTGACTTAAAACACTCTGAACATCACAATACAAAGCCTTGATCTTGTTGATAAAACCAGAAGTAAACCCAAAAGCGATCATTGTTTGCCATAGATATTCGTGTTCAACACGATCAAAAGCTTTTTCCTGATCAATTGAAATAATTCCCATTTTAAGACCAAAAAGCTTAGAGATTTCTAACAAGTCTCAAATGAGAACGATGTTATCAGAAATCAAACTGCCAGGGACGCAATAGGTCTGATCAGGCAAAACAATTTGATCCATCACTTGAACAAGTCTATTTGATAATACTTTGGAGAGTAGCTTATAATCAGTACAAAGCAGGGACACAGGCCTCCAGGTTTTTAAGAGCTGCAGGTCACCCTTTTTTTGGCAGCAAATAAGAACTGCCCTCCTGCAACTTAAAGGCAGACGTCCATTGGCTAAGCTATCCTTCAGCACTGCCAGGAGATCTTCTCCAATTATGAACCAAAAACACTTATAAAAATCAACAGGTAAACCGTCTAATCCAGGGCCCATATTCATAAAGAATCTTAAAGTAGCTCCTAGTGAATTCTTAGAAATGTGGGCGTTTACTCTTAAAATTAAAGAAAAAATCCTAGTAAAGAAAAAAGTAATTCAGAAAGCATTTTAACACTTAAAAGAGGTCTTAAGGTCAAACTTGTTAGGAGCACAGACGAGGACTTTTAAGAGGCTTAAGAGTTTCTTTAGCAGAGGAGAAAATGGTAGAAATGTGTTGCAGACAATGGACGACAGTGAGTTAATAAGACGCTATAGATTAGATCGTGAAGGGATCATGTTTGTGACTGATCTTATTAGAGACATGCTAACATCTCAGACACAGCGTAGAAATGCCATAGCGCCAGAAATTAAAGTAATCACTATGTTACGATATTTGGCAACTGGGAAAATGCAACAATGCAATAGTGATGATTTGGGTCTGCCACAACCTTCTGTAAGCAGTGATCACACAAACAATTACAGCATTTATGAATATAGCAGGCTTATAGGTGCGCACAAGCAGGGGGAATGAACCGTTGATAGTTTGTGCTGTACGCTCCCATGTCTGCTTCTTGTCCCTTGCTGTGACACCCGGCCGAATTATCTTTTAAGAATGGCCTTGTGTTCATCCACTAACTGGGCTAACAGTAAACACTGTTCCTCTGTCCAGTTTGGCTTTCTCGCCCTTCTTGGTTTTGATTCCATGTTTGATAAATTAAAACCAACATTCAAACCACCACTTAAATAGGACAGAAATCACTGTAACTGGAAAGAGTGGAACAATTTTTATCTTTCTAAGTCAATCAAATACCTTATAGAACATTAAAAGCATGGTAAATAAAAAAGGATTTATATGCACACATATTATGTGTTTGTGTGTGTGTGTGTGTGTGTGTGAGAACGGTCAAATAGGAAAAATTACTCATGTAAATTCAAAGTGAGAATTAGAATAGACCCTATACTTAAAATCACTATTTTTTTCCTTCTTGGACAACCAACCAATCAGTCTTCAAAAGATTGTGTCATACATAGCAACAGGGTCAACCCCGCCTCCTCACTAAGATGAAAGTTTTTGTCTTTTCCTTATTCAGAGTTGCTCTCAGATTGGTCCCGAATCACTCTTAAGCTAAGACTCCTACGTAAAAGTTTTTAAGCTAAATTAAGAGTTTTCTGAGAGGATTCTTAGAATCTTTATGAATACAGGCCAAGGAGTTTTCCTGCTCTGCATACTCATACAGTACATACAGTTCCCCCAGGGAGATATCTGCTTCCAGGACCACATTACTTTCTTGTTTAACCCGGGGAAGACCAGAATAAAAACTCTGAGCTAGGCTTGGGCGGTAGAATGGTAATATGGTATACCGTGGGATCTAAAAATAGCAACGGTATCAGTTTCAATACTGTCATACCGTCAATAAAAAAAAAAAAAAAACAATGTAATTATATATGAGACAAGGATTAAATATTAAATATAATTTATTTAATGCCTAAAACTGTGTATGCGTGGTTGTCATCGCGTGACAACGAGACGAGGATAAACAGAGAGAGGGGGAAAGATGGCAAGTTCCGCACCGAGTTACCTGGTCTCGAACGAGGCTATTTGCAAATTGTGCCCTCACGAAAAAAGATGACTCTGGGAATATGCTGAAAAAAAAAAAAAAAAAAAAAAGCAGATGCAATGGCAGGTCCTGTCGGCATCGGCAACGTAGAGGATCGAGTCGGAGCTGAAATAACAGCATATTGTTTAGAGCCAGTTACTCAAGGAGACGAGGACCCACTTCATTCATGGAAAAATGCTGACTGGTGTTTTCCCCAGATGTCGCGAGTGGCACGAAAGTACCTGTGCGTCTGTGCCACGAGCACACCATCGGAGCAGGTTTTCAGCACCGCAGATAAAGTTGTCGGTCCACAGCGTGCCCTAGCGAAAAATCTTGACTAGATTGTATGCCACTTGCCATTCGTTCCTATTGGCACTGTGTTTATTTTTTATTTATTTAATAGATTCAGATATTTTTATTTGGTTTTCATTAAAAAATTTTGGAAAGAAGACTGGAAAGAAGAAGTTTTTATTTAGACCTATTGCTTTTCAATAATTTTTATTATATATAAAGTTGGTCAAATTTTGGAGCTGCCAAAACTGGAGCTTCTGTAAGCAACATTTTAATCTTCTCAAAAGCCTCCTGGCAAATATCACTCCAATGGAAGTTCACGGTTCCACGCAACAAATTGGTTAAAGGCGCAGCAACCACAGAGAAATTCCGACAGAAACAACGGTAAAATCCCACCATACCCAAAAAATGCATTAATTCCTTTCTGGTAGCTGGAGTAGGATAATTATCAATGATGTCTACTTTCCAACGGACCGGCCGTACCTTACCTTGACCCACAATCTTACCAAGGTAAGTAACGGTGGCTTTTGCAAACTCAATGCAACAAAGAGATCCAACAAGGCCCGAATATGCTGTAAATGCTCGTCCCATGTGTGGCTATAAACTACCACATCGTCTAAATATACTGCACAGCCATTCAAACCAGATATGACGCGATTCATTAATCGCTGAAAGGTGGCAGGCGCGTTCCGCAAACCGAAACTCATTACATTATAAGAAAATAATCCAGAAGGCGTAATAAGGGCAGATATTTCCCTCGCCCTTGCAGTTAGGGGTACTTGCCAATAACCTTTCAAAAGGTCAAACTTGGTCACAAATTTTGCACTTCCCACCTGATCAATGCAACCCTCAATTCGAGGTAAAGGAAAAGAGTCTGGTTTGGTAACAGCATTTACCTTTCGATAATCCGTGCAGAATCAAAAGGAGCCATCAGATTTACTCACCAACAGTGACAGAGAAGCCCAGCTAGAAAATGAGGGTCCAGCAATACCGTTTTTAAGCATGTAGTCAATTTCAGCATTCAGATGTTTTTTTTTTTTTGCTGAAACACAATAATAATGCTGATGAATAGGAACGGAGTCCCCGACATCAATATCGTGCTCGACTAAATGAGTACATGATGGAATATCTGAAAACAGCGAGACGTACTCCGTAATTAAATTACTCCTCCACCAAATAATCAAACCGATTACATAATGATTTAAGAGCCTCTGAGTTTTGCAAACGGCCTTGCAGATCCGAATCACCAGGATAGAACTCATCTTCAGATGGAGTTACATCAGCAACTCCACACGTTTTCGTCAAAAGGACAGGTTTAATCTCTATATCAGACCCATTCATTTCTTTTGTGTCAGTATCAGTAAGAGCATAACAGGATTTTAACAAGTTTATCTGACATACTCTGGTCTTCTTATTTCGATCTGGAGTTTCGATCAAATAATAAGATCTGATATTTGATGAGCAACGGTGTAAGGTCCCACGAATTTAGCCTGAAAGGGTGATCCTACAATAGGCAACAATGCAAGTACTTGATCCCCTTGTTGAAACGAACGGACTTTTGCACGGTGATCAAAGAAGCACTTCATTCGGTCCTGAGCCTTACCTAAACATGCTTTTGCAATTTGACAAGCCTCAAAAATATTCCTATGAAAAAAAAAAAAAAAAATCGCTAACATAAGTCAGAACATTCTTTGGTGGATCAGATTTTTTCCAGTCATCAGCTAAAACATCCAAAAGACCTTGTATATCATGACCAAAAACAAGCTCGTTAGGACTAAAGCCTGTACTCTCCTGTGAAGCCTCACGAGCAGCCATCAGCATCCAGGGTAAACCAGCTTCCCAGTCTTTCCCCATCTGATTACAGTATGATCGTAGTAAAGATTTCAGTGTTTGGTGAAATCTTTCCATAGCTCCCTGCATCTGTGCATGGTAAGCACTGGAAAGATTATGTTTAATGTGAAGTTGTTTTAATATTTGCCCAAACACATTAGACATAAAATTACTACCTTGGTCAGATTGAATAACTTGTGGTATTCCAAAGATAGAAATAAACTGAGTAAGTGCTTTCAATACAATTTATTATTATTATTATTATTTTTACTAATTAATCTTTTATTTAAACTGTGAATAATAAGACTGAGTTCTGATAGGTTTTTGGCAGTTTCATCGTAACACTGTATCTGAAAACACAAAGGAACAAATGATACTTACAAATTAAGAAAAAAACCAAACACAAAATTACCCCAAACAAAACCCAAGAGGAAATCTTCCTTCTGAACACATTCAACACCCAAACTTAAGTAAGGAGAGATAACAAGCAACAGGTGCACACGATTTAGCAGTACAGCTACCCCCACTGGCCGGCCGTTGCGGGGAAGCAGGAGACCCGTCACAATACCAATGTATAACATTTTACCATATTTAGTGCAGAGGTGGGTAGAGTACCTAAAAACTGTACTCAAGTAAAAGTAAAAGTACTGCTAGAAATATTTACTCCAGTAAAAGTAAAAGTACTAGTCTTGAATAGTTAGTTACTTGAGTAAGAGTAAAAGAGTATCAGATAAAAAAATCTACTCAAGTAGTTAGTTACTAGTTACTTTGGGTCATATATACTGAGCCTATTTTTATTTAGATATATAGATAAAATGTATGTAATGTATGTGTGTGTGTGTATAAATGTATATATTTCATCAGCCTTTACTCCAATTTATGTAATTTATTATAAAACCCTGTCTGTTTACTTAAGTAACAGATATAGATGTCATGCCATAACATATTTTTAATACGACTGACTTTATATTAAATGTGAATTTAACATTGAAAGTTAATGTGATATAAATATTGCTACTAATCTTTCATTGTTCAGAAAGAGAGCAAATAACATTTACATTATTAAAGATCATTTTCACTGACAGTCTAGAGTTCAATCACTCTCAGAAACTCCCATTATAATCACTGAAACTGTTAACACTGTGAAATCGATATCTTAATTATAAATTCGTACACACATCTGCACTTTGTTGTTTCTGACGAGAGAATTCGCCAGAAAGCGGTCTCCAGTCAGTGAGCGAGTGAAGGAAGCACCGGCATTTCAGCGATGACTCATCGGAACACCTCTGATTGGCCATTGCATTCAAAAGCTCAACAGAACCGTGTGTGATTGGTTATAATGCGCAGTGCTGTAAAAACGCGTCTGTCTCTGGCTCAGCGCCAGCAAGCGAACACAGATCTGAATTTAACAGCTGATGATATGACTTGCTGAACGTACTCGCACCGGTGTGATTGTATTAAAATTAATAAAATCTTAATCGGCTATTTTTTGTCTTTTGGAAGCTGCATTCAACTTGACTCCCCTCTGTTATAAGTCACAAGTACAACAAATTAATGTCACCAGGTATCGTGTACTGTAATCGAATGTAGCCCAAGTTATTATCTGTTAAACAGCCCAGACAGCACACGCGGTGTTCATCTAATAAAGATCTTCATCGCTAGGAAATAATAGCCTTTGCAGATTTGCTTTCAATTCAGTGCAGTTCCATAGCCCCGTTTTCAACGCTGCTGATGTTAAACGTTACAACAGTGAACCGCTTCAGACGCTCAGCGCGTGCGGCAGGGAACTGAATGAATCATTCAAACTGATTCATGAACCAATTCACTCGTTTGCCAATTGGTTTGATCAAGCCTTTGAACAGAATTGACTCAAAAGAATGAATCATTCGCAAATGGGCATCGCTCATTGCCCAGAGAAAAGTAGACAGCGGGTTTGGAAGTACAGATTTTCCCCAAAAAATTTACTCAAGTAAGAGTAAAAGTACTCATCTTTAAATATACTCTGAAAAGTATTAGTTACCACAAAAAATTACTCAAGTAAATGTAACGAAGTAAATGTAAATCGTTATTACCCACCTCTGATTTAGTGCAACACTTATTTGTAACCCACAAAATAGTATTTTCAATAAATGTTTGGATTTCTAAAATTATTGTGCACTGATTTTTTTTAGAATAACTTTGGCTGCCAAATTAACCATTAACCTAGTTTATGATCTTTTTTTTTTTGTCATAGATCATGAATATGCATAGACCTATATATTTTTTCTCCATATTTATTGTTTATTATTTTTCTTTATAATGATGCAGTCTGTATCTAGTGGATTGTGAAAGAATGCTTATTATCAGTTCCACACACAGAGATATATAAATTCTACATTTAGTTAAATGTATCTGCCAATACTGAACCCTAGATATTGGAATCGGTATGGGAGGCAAAAAAAGCAGATCAGAGCATCCTTAATAGAGAGTGCTTCCTCTTGCTCAAGATCTTTTACTGTTTGCACTCCAACTGAGGCACATAAAAAAAAGACACATATTTACATATATTTACACATATCTACACATATTTTCCTGTTAGCCACCTATATCTTATTCCTATCTTATAATAGAGTACCTGCCTCAAGATCTTTCAGTCTTGATACTCGTGACCAAAACAGTAAATGCTGCTACTCCTAGCTGTCTGCCCTAGATGAAACTTCACTTTACACCAACGATCTAGATGCAGCTGTCACAGAACATGCCGCTGCCAAGGTGAATTCATATTAATAATCATGTGCATCGGTGGCTGAACACAGTGAGAGATATTGATACTTCCGCAACGCTTTGGTGCCATGGGAAGCCTGCTCCATAACTGATTAAAACTGTTCAAATATGAAATAAAATAAAATATATAAGGCGGAAATGGGTAAATAAAGATTGGCAATGATTTTTTTCAAGCAGTTAAAATAATGAGGCAGGTGTGACGCACTCTTTTACAAATTAAAAGAAAGGAATAAAATGTACTGTAATAAGTGTAGAATTGTCTGTTTACTGACTTGTGTCAATCGGAGTGAGAAATGTTGAAAGATGTTGTTGATTTTGAGAAAAGCATTTGGGTGATGGTGAATATTGACCTGTTGTGCATACCGTTGTTGCTCCTGCTGTAAGCAGGGTTTAAATCGCTGCATTTGAGGTAAAAAAAAGACAGAATTATGTTATTGTGCCATGGCAGCTGTCTGTTCATTGACACAGGAACAAACTGATTGGCAGCTGCCTTTAGCGGAGCTTTACCGATTACCTCCATTGATCAAAGATTCGGCACAGTCGTCTGAGTGATGTCACCTCACAATACAAACACGCCCCCTATTATAGTTCCGCCTCCTCACATTGATTGACAGCTTTCAGTGTAGACATCGGAAATTCAAATGCAAAAGGAATTACGATTCCATTTGAGTTTTGGCAGGTTACATGCATGATGCAGAGGGAATGAAAAAGCAAACGTGGTTATTAATGTTGCTATTTAAAAATGACAGGCTCATAACTCGTAACACGTGAAAAATACAGTTGCAAATGGACTTTGTTATTTCATTTGAAATTTGGAACTCACTGTGCGTTCGCAAAAGCGAAAAAGCAAACGGTAATGCAAGATTTGCAATTGCATCTGGATTGTGTCACAATTTATGCGTTCACATATTGGAAATGCAACTGAAAATAGAATTTGCAATTCCATTTGAAATTAGTCAGAAAAATCCTTCCATAGTTTCTCTCTCAGTTTAAAAAGGACATTCAGCATCAAGGGATTTTTTGAGTTTTTAAAAACACTCCAGAAACCTCTTCTAGTTTCACTGAAAGAAACAGACAATGAAAAGAGTCTTCAGGATCTGGTTCACAGAGACCATCACCATACTCCGTCAACACAAGTTATTTCTGTTGTATTAAAAATCATCTGCCACTTAGCTGCAGAACTAGACGGGTTGATCGAATTCCCAGATGTTGTGCTGTTGCTTCATATTCATAAAATCAAAAGTAAAAAGTAAAGTTTCACTTTTACTCCAGTTTATACAAGCAGAAGATAACCCTTTAAAAATTTTCAGTAAACCTAACAAAACCTGTATGTCACTTTGCCTACTAATCATAATTATGACATCATCGGCATAAGCTGACAATATTTTTTCACAGTTTGGCAAACATAAACCATAAAGTTTGATCTGTATTTGCTGTAGAAGTGGCGATGAACAATGAACAACCCTGCCTGACACCTCTATGATAATAATAATAATAATATATTTTATTTGTAAAGCACTTTTCATAGTTAAAAACAATCCCAAAGTGCTACACATAAACAAAATTAAAAGCCGGAAAGAACACTTAAAAAGTTAGCAAAAAGTAAAAAATGCTTGTTTAAAAAGAAAGGTTTTTAGTTCTTTCTTAAAAGAGTCTATGGCTTGAGGAGCCCTTAGGTTTTCTGGAAGGGAATTCCAAAGACGCGTCGCGGCTGAGCAGAAGGCTCGATCCCCCATAGTGCGGAGCTTAGTTCTGGATGGTTGAAGAAGGGCTTTGTTTCCAGAATGGAGGTTGCGTGAAGAGTTTTGTGTTGCGAGTAGTTCCTTTAAGTAGGGGGGTGCGTTTCCGTGGATGCATTGATGGGTAAGTAAGATGATTTTATAGTTAATCCTGTATGAGATAGGGAGCCAGTGGAGTGAGTGAAGGATGGGTGTGATATGGTCATATTTTCTTATCCTTGTTAGGATCCTGGCAGCACTGTTCTGAATTTATTGTAATTTTTGTAGACTTTTGCTTGGAATCCCAAAAAGGAGAACATTGCTGTAGTCCAGCCTGGAGGATACAAAAGCATGGACAAGTTTTTCAGCATCTGACAGACCAAGTGTGGGACGGAGTTTAGCAATGTTCCTGAGATGATAGAAGGAGATCTTACACAGATGTTGTATGTGGGCGTCAAATGTGAGTTGAGGATCAAATCTTACTCCCAGGTTGGTGACTGTCGATGATAATGGAATGTTTTGGCCAGAGAAGGTGATGTGCGTTATAGGTGATGACTGGACCTGGTGTGGTGTACCAACTAAAATAGCTTCTGTTTTGGAGATATTTAGCTGTAGGAAGTTTGCCTTCATCCATGCCTCAATCTCCTCAAGACAGGAGCTCAGAGATGACAGAGTGGCTGTAGATAAAGTGAGGTTGGTTTTTATATATAGCTGAGTGTGATCGGCATAGCAATGAAATTATATTCCATGCCTGTTGATTATGTGGCCAAGGGGAAGAGTATAAATGGTGAACAGAATCGGGCCGAGAACCGACCCTTGCGGGACACCACAAGTGACTGTATGCGTCTGAGACTTTACACCTCCCAAGGAAACATACTCTGTTCTTCCAGACAGGTAGGACTGGAACAAGCTCAAAGCAGTGTCAGAGAGTCGGATAGAATGATGGAGACGCTGAAGGAGGATATTGTGATCAACTGTGTCAAAAGCTGCAGATAAATCCAGTAGGATGAGGAGCGATGGTGTGTCGGTATCAGCCGCCATCAACAGGTCATTTGTGACCCTGATCAGGGCTGTTTCAGAACTATGAGCGGAACGGAAACCGGACTGAAATTTTTCAAAAAGGGAGTTTGAATTTAGATGATCCTGAAGATGGGCAGCAAAAACTTTTTCTAGAACTTTGGACAAGAATGGAAGGTTGGAAATAGGCCTGTAGTTTGCAAGAACTTCAGGGTCTGAAGTGGGGTTTTTTAGAAGGGGTTTGATGACAGCAGTTTTAAGAGCAGATGGAACATGACCAGTATGTAGAGAATGGTTGATGACTTTGGTTATTAAGGGACTAATAGAGCTGATGTGTGTTTTCACCAAAGCTGTAGGAAAAGGGTCCAGCGTAAAGGTGGAAGCTTTCGTCCTGCTCATGATGTCCTCAACTTGTTGCTTAGAGATTTCAGGAAAACAACAGAGAGGCTGGAAGGTCCCAGGCTGTGGGTCGGCAGTGGGGACAGACAGAGCAGGAGTGCTGGAAAGGAGAGAGCGGATGGTCTCAACTTTTTTCCTGAAGAAGGTGATGAAGCTGTTGCATTTCTCTTCTTATGTGTCATTGTGTGAAGTAGTTTGTGGCTTGATGAGATGATTTATTGTGGAGAAAAGCTGCTTGGAGTTTCCCTGATTTTCACTAATGATGTTTGAGTAGAACTGTGTCCGTGCTTTTTTTAGTGACATTGAGTAGGCCTTCTGATGTTCTTGATAGGCTATTATGTGAGCAGTAAGTCCAATTTTTGAAACACGCTGCATCTCAAGATGGCGCCGCCGAGTCCAGTCGCCATCCAGGTCGCTCCACTTAGATTATGTTTTTATTTACTTTTTTACCTACTTTTGCTCTCTCATTTTACACACATTACCTCTGCACTGACCATATACGAAAAGGAAACACTTTTGGACATTGGACACAGCTTCACTGACCTGTTTCAGGACGCTTTATCCTCCAACCCATCGTGGCCATCTGAGATTCTCCGGAACGCCGAGATGAACAATGGCCACCTGAATAACCACCCGAGGCGACGGATCAAGAAACACAGCGGGAAACATGCTGGGATTCGCAACAGACTGAGGAAAAGAGCACACAGCCCTCCTTTACCGAGCATTCTGCTCGCCAATGTCCAGTCTCTGGAGAATAAGATGGACGATCTTAGAGCCAGGATAAGTTTCCAACGGGACATTAGGGACTGTAACATCCTTTGTTTGTCTGAAACGTGGCTCACGCCCTTGGTCCCGGACGCTGCTGTAACGCCGTCTGAAAACTTCTCTGTTTTACGGATGGACAGGACAGCTGAGGCCAGCAAATCCAAAGGCGGAGGAGTGTGTTTCATGATTAACAAGAAATGGTGTGACCCCAGGAATATCTCCACTCTGTCGCGCTCCTGCTCGCCTCATCTGGAACATTTATCCATTATTTGCCGCCCATTCTATCTGCCTCGGGAGTTTTCATCGATCATCATAACTGCTGTTTACATCCCTCCACAAGCAGACACTGGCTTGGCTTTGTCTGAGCTTCACGATGCGCTCAGCGGCAATATCAACAAACATCCTGACGCTGCTATTATCATTGCCGGGGACTTTAACAAAGCCAAACTCAGGCAAGTTATGCCTAATTTTTATCAACATGTATCCTGTCCAACCAGAGGACCGAATACACTGGATCATTGCTACTCTCAGTTTAAGAATGCCTACAAAGCTCGCTCACTACCGGCTTTCGGCAAATCGGACCATGCTGCCATTTTCCTCACACCAGAATATAAACAACGGCTCGTTCAAGATCCCCCGGTGCAGAGGGTGGTGACGCACAGATACAGGAAACGCATAGAGTCACATTTCCAGCTAAATGACTCCCGACGCATGTGGCAAGGACTAAGGACCATCTGTGACTTTGGAAATAAATCCTCTGCAGAGGTGAGAGCAGATCCGTCGCTGGCTGACGAGCTAAACACTTTCTACGGCCGCTTTGAAAGCAATCTAAGCAGTGTGTGTCTGCCGATCAGCGCGTCAGGAAGCAGCAGTCAGATCAGCGATCATCATGCGATCACCGTGACGGAGGACGAGGTTCGGAGGGCACTAAAGCGAGTGAATGTAAGGAAAGCTGCCGGACCTGATGGGCTTAGCTGAGCGCATTTCATGGTTTGCTCTCCCCTCTCTGCAGGACATCTACCTCAAACGCTGCAGAAGTAGAGCTGCTAAAATCATCAAAGACACCACCCACCCCAGTAAACATATTTTCACTTTGCTGCCATCTGGTAAGCGCTACCGTAGCCTGATGGCAAAAACCGAGAGATAGACACATAGACACACTGACAGTGTCACCCTGTTTGCACATTTGCTTCTTGTACATTCCTGTGTATCTTAATATTTAAGAATACAGTAAAATGCATATATGCACATTGTACATCCCTGTACATCTTAATATTTAAGACTACAGTTTACATTCATGCACATTATATTGCGTTCCATATTTAATTCTACAATATACATCTTTTTATATTTTATTCTTATATTTTTATTGTTTACTTTTATTTCATTCTTACATAGCTATATTTATATATATTTTCATCTGTGTTGTTTTCTTTAATAATTGCACTGTCCATGGAGCGGACCTGACTCACATTTCACTGCTGGTTATATATGCTATGTATAATTTTGTATGTGACAAATAAAAATCTTGAATCTTGAATGAAGTACACGCCATGCTGTTTTCATTTTCCGTAGTTCTGGAGTGAACCAGGGGGATGTACGAGAGAAAGTGACTATTTGTGTTTTTTGAGGTGCATGGAGGTCCAAAATACTGCTCAGAGTGCTATTATAAAAGTCCACTGATTCATTTACAGATGTGAAATTTGCTGATGGGATTTTCAGGAGGTCCAAAGCCAAAGTGTCTGGGTTGATATGTTTTTTGTTTCTGAAATGGACTTAAATGGACTATGAACCTTAAAAGGAGCACATAAACCACCGTTCAGTTTCAGAATACTCTCAACGCCACTGTAAATAACTTTAATACAATTTATAACATTTTTACAAGCTCACATTTCCTTGTACAATCACATATACACCACACCAACAAACTACAGGAACAATAATCAAAAAAAAAAAAAAAAAAGTAACAGACCGTAAAGTTGAGAAAAAACTCCAGCCATGCTCTGATTCACTCTCCACTTGCTATAACTGCAGCTTGAAGATCTCCAAATAGGGACAGTAGCTCCAAAAAGGGGTGGGAGCTCCAAAATAGGACGTGGCTTCCTCCCATTGACAGATAGGTGGATGACACGCATGCACAAATTTTCCCCCAATCCAGTTTAGTTCAAGAGATAAACTGTTAATAAGATTGCTCTCATGGAGAATATTTATTTACATAGCATATTTTATTTTAGATGAACTAGAAACAAAGTCTAATTTATACAATTTTATTTTGAAATGTAAGTCAGTAACAATTGTCTGAAGTCACAGCCAATGGTGAAAGTCTTTGCGAAAGGAGACCCCACCCCATTTTGGAGGTTCTGCCCAATTTTGGAGTTCACACCCCATTTTGGAGATCTCCTATCAGCAGTTATACCCACTTGGATCGAGGCGGGTCTGCACCTGGGGAGGAGCTGCACGTGTCGCCCTGCCCCATAACTACTCTGATTTTTGCGTATTTATTATTTTGACGGAACAGAGACATATCTATGAATACGAGAAAGAAAAGGAAGAAAGTAAAGCAATGTTTTCCTTGGTTATATTTTTTTGTTTTTTTCTGCTCAGAGATTTCCTGCTAATATTTTAATTGTTTTATGCTTGTGCTGTTTGCACTTGTTTCCATGTTCTGTGCTTGATTTTCCAAATGTTGTGGCTAGAATTTCATGTAAATCAGGGCGGGTTTAAGCAACATCATTGGTCCAGTAGTTCTAGATACAAAATGGACAGCTGGGAAACTACTGGTTATTTTTAACTAAAGCAAGCGGCTGCTGTGTGTATGGTTTGGCAGCATGCCAGCAAAGAGCACTGCATTTATAATCTCTAAAAGACATCTCAGTTCATGGCATCTCATAAATCTCCGTTATAACACAATAAATATATGCATAATTAATCTTTCATAATGTCTACAATTGGTGTGTTATAATGAGAGGAAACTTGAGGAAACAAATTTCAGCACTGCATTGCTCAACGCTGCAAACACATGTTATGGCCTAAATAGAAACTCCGTATACACTTGCGCCTGCTAATCGTTTATATTTTATAATAGTTCATGTTGCTTTTGCGCAATAGATGAATAACAATTTATTTGTTTTAGATATTTAATGGTTAGATATTTCTATTTTGCAGGAGTCCCGTGCTGAACTCTGTTGCATCGGAGTTCGCGGAAGCAAGTCTCTAATCCACTGGCACTTGCATCATTTTTACAATCTTTAGATTATAAATCACTGCAGCAATGTAAAGTAGCAGAAATGTATAGAAACCACAGCTTGTAACTATAATTACTATTTTGACAATTATAACGTGTTAAATTACTCTGTTACTAAAACAGTAATCAAATTAATGTAATGCGTTACTAAGTATCGCGTTACTGGCCAAGAGCACAAGAGACTTGGTACATGCCTTACTTTGTTCTATGGGCTTATTTGGACTTTTGCGGTTGATGAACATCAGATGTATGTTCTTTAAGTTTTTTTTTTTGACACCTTGCCAAGTTTATATCAGTGGCAGTGAGTATGTTTCTGATTTATTCTTATTGTGTAATTCATCGTCTATAAATTTTGATAGTCTGACACATTATGGAGCTTCTACTAACATGGTCATTTTGAACAATACGATGGCATGTTGTACCCCATGAAGTTTATGCATTTAGATTTTTAACCCCTTACCAGTCACCCCCATTTTTGGCATGGAGACAGAAATGACATACCCAAAATAAAAAGGTTTCTGCTCATGATTCTATCTGACTAGATACATAATCAACATTTGTTCACAAAGCTAACACTTCAAAGTTTATTGTTCAGGAATCAGAATCACTCAGACTGTTATGATAATAGAGATATCGAGGGCTTG
Organism: Carassius auratus; assembly: GCF_003368295.1. Lineage (NCBI taxonomy): Eukaryota > Metazoa > Chordata > Actinopteri > Cypriniformes > Cyprinidae > Carassius > Carassius auratus. The sequence goes on along the minus strand of NC_039264.1, from coordinate 6,766,600 downwards.
GAACCAGAGGGGCGTAAGTGGCATTTGACAAACTTTACAAGAGAGCCAAAACAAAATTTTGACCACACTTCAATCAACTGTATTTATTAACCTTCATCCACAACATTGCAACCACATACATACTTATACGAGTAAGTTCTTAAGTGAACATATTATGGCATATTAACACAATGAACATATTATAAAACCTTGCAAAATCTTGAAAATGTGGCAAGAACATCAAATACGCCTTTTTGGCACCAAACATTTCCAATTCTTCCAAATAAAAATAGGGCGTATCTGCTGATCAATGCAGAAATGATTGGTAGAAACATTGGTTAAAAACACTCTAACTTCATAACTTTTCATTTCATTTAGAATACTGTATACATAGTCATTTAATTTCATAATTTCAAACTGTTTAACATTTCATTTCTAACCGTTTAATTTCAGTTCTCATTTATGAGTTCACATTCATGTCAAACAGTTTAATTTCAAATTTTATTCATGAGTTCACATTAATGCATTTAATTTCAAACAGTTTAACATTTAATTTCAAACAGTTTAATTTATCTTGCTTATTACACATTTCACTTTTTCGTTCACTTTAGTTGAACTAAAAAGTTCACTCACTGCCCACTGTCAGAGTGTTATAGAACTCTGCATAACAGTGGGGAATACTCCCATTGGTGCACAGGGTGAGTAGGTCTTTTTTTTTTTTTGTTGGCACTGATCCCTGGAGGACTTTCATACAATGAGTTGGGGTGTGTGGTTCTGGTGCCTCTGGTGCCGCTTGTTGCCTGTTGTGCCACCGTCAGTTTTCGGGAAGTTTGGGGCGGTGAAATCATACTTGAAGAAGATTGTGTTTGGTTCATCTTTTGTGTAGCGGAACCATTTAATCTTCTGCCAATGAACTGATTGTCCCTCCTCATCTTTTGTTCTGTTTTTGAGTATGTGGTTGGAGATGGACTTGTAGTCCAGAAAATCCTTGTGTTCAAGTTCATGTACACTGTATGGGTCGTTCCTTCTTGCCATTCTCACAAGTGTAGCCATCAGGGGAGTAAATAGAAACTTTTCTTCTTGCAGTTTCCACTGCAGCATGCACACTATCACACTCCATCTGGCTGTGACCAGACTCCATGTATTTCTGGTCAATAGTGGAGAGGGGCAGTGAGCTGACAGCACACAGGCACATCGTGCTAAAGGCAGCATTCCTGTTCTGTCCACCACAAGTATCTGAATAAAGAACTGCATGTTTTACATGTGGACTAAGTTCTTTAAGGTACTTGTAAACACATGTGCTAATCTCTGAAGATCCACGGCCGCCTTCCACCTCATACCACATGTGTGGTAGTTCCGCAGAGACGTGGAGAGACTCTGGTAGTTCCGCAGAGTTTAGACTGGATTCAGGAAGATCAATGATGACTTGACTTGACTCTGGAAGGTCAACGGTGACTAGCCCTGACTCTGGAGGGTCAACGGTGACTAGCCCTGACTCAGGAGGGTCAACGGTGACTAGCCCTGACTCTGGAGGGTCAACGGTGACTAACCCTGACTCAGGAGGGTCAACGGTGACTAACCCTGACTCAGGAGAGTCACTGAGCACCTGACTCGACTCTGGAGGGTCCACGAGCACCTGACTCGACTCTGAAGGGTCAACGGGAACCTGACTCGACTCTGGAGGGTCAACGAGAACCTGACTCGACTCTGGAGGGTCAAGAGGTACCTGACTTACTCGACTCTGGAGGGTCAAGAGGTACCTGACTTTACTCTGGAGGGTCAACTGTGGCTGTCATTCTATGCAGAGGCTTTGGACAAGCAGCCATCTTGTGCCATGACTCTGGACCGGCGGCCCTCTTGGGCCGTGGCGCTGGACCGGTGGTCATTTTGGGCAGTGGCGCTGGGCCGGCAACCATCCTGGGCAGTGGCGTTGGGCTTGCGGCCATCATGGGCAGTGGTGCTAGGCTGGCGGCCATCCTGGGCAGTGGCGCTGGGCCGGCGGCCATCCTGGGCAGTGGCGTTGGGCTTGCGGCCATCATGGGCAGTGGTGCTAGGCTGGCGGCCATCTTGTGCAGCAGCGCTGGCTCGGCAGACGTGCGCCTCCTCTCCCCTCTCTGTCCGCAATGGAGGTCCGTCCCTCATGAACCCAGGGTCGAAGGGGGGCCATGGTGGAGAGCGATGCCGGACCTCCTCTCGACCACTCACTCCTCTGCGACCTCCCCTGGTCCCACGAAAAACGACCAGGCGGGTTCCCTCAAAACCACTCTTTCTGTCCCGGTCGGTGGCTGGGGTGGAAACATCAAAAAACATACCGCTGGATCTTAGTAGATGGAGTCCTTCTGTGACGTTCGGGACCCAGTGAGACACAGGAAAAGAGAGATCCAATAGCAGTAGGTTTTATTAGGGTAATCCAAAGAGAAGTGAACAAGCAGGGGTCAAAACCAAAAATCCATCCAAACAAACAAATAAATAAACAGGAGAGGAACAGGAACTCGGGACGACGAGGAACTCGGAAGACGAGAAAAACTGGGTAACGGCAGGTAAGGAAGGAAAGGACTCCATGCAGACAATCGGAAAAGACTTGTAAATATAGGGAGGCTAATGACTAATAAGTGAAGGCACCTGGTGCAATTAACAGGAGTGCAATTACTGTGATGAAGGGACAAGGCTAGTGGGAATTGTAGTGCCTACGGTGAGGTGCCTATAATAATAATAATAATAATAATAATAATTCCTTACATTTATATAGCGCTTTTCTAGACACTCAAAGCGCTTACATAGTCAGGGGGTATCTCCTCATCCACCACCAGTGTGCAGCATCCACCTGGATGATGCGACGGCAGCCATAGTGCGCCAGAACGCCCACCACACACCACACACCAGCTTACTGATGGAGAGGAGACAGGGTGATGAAGCCAATCAGCAGATATGGGGATTGTTAGGAGGCCATGATGGTCAGAGGCCAATGGGCGAATTGAGCCAGGATGCCGAGGTCACACCTCCTACTCTTTTCAAAAGACATCCTGTGATTTTTAATGACCAAAGAGAGTCAGGACCTCGGTTTAACGTCTCATCCGAAGGACGGTGCTTGTTGACAGTATAGTGTCCCCATCACTACACTGGGGCGCTAGGACCCACACAGAACACAGGGTGAGCACCCCCTGCTGGCCTCACTAGCACCTCTTCCAGCAGCAACCTAGTTTTCTCATGAGGTCTCCCATCCAGGTACTGACCAGGCTCAGCCCTGCTTAGCTTCAGTGGGCAACCAGTCTTGGGCTCCAGGGTTATATGGCTGCCGGCAAAGCCTAAGCGGAAGAGAGCCCACTAGTGGACACCCCGAGGACACAACATCTCTTCATCTGTCACTTCTTCACAAGATTCATCCGTTTGCTTCATTATATTCATCAAAATTTGTTCTGCCTCAGACAGTTCCACGTGTGCAGCATGCGTGTCAGCCATTTTAGCTAATGCTGTTTAGGGGCATAACCCACTTACGCCCTTCTGGCTCTGAAAAATACTGTAGGCTCTTGTATTGTTCAGAGCTAGAAGGGCGTAAGTGTACTTGCGCCCTTCTGGCTCCAAACAATGTGTAGGCCATAAATGTATTTTTTAGAGCCAGAAGGGCGTAAGTGGACATACGCCCCTCTGGCTCCAAACAATGCTCAAACTTTTGTGTTAGGTCTTTGTTGTTTTGTTGCTTTTTTCAATACAGTTTGATTTCTGATGCGTCTTTTTGGCACAACTAGATAGAGCTCATCAAGACCTTTAATTTGATATATAGAACTCATTTTTGCCCAAAATGCCACTTACGCCCCTCTGGTTCCAAGCCCTCGATATATAAGCTCAAACATGAAAAACTAAAATAAAAATATTAAAAACATATTTCTTAAATGTATTTTAAAAATTGTTGATGTAGGATATGAGTTTAGCAACACAGTGTAGCTAAAGCCACAAGTCTACCAAAGCTTCATATGAAAATTTCATAATCTAATCTGTAAAACTGAATTTTATGAAATATTTTCTAAGGCCATGTCATGTGTGTTTTTAGAGAAGGCTAATCAGATTGATTTATGAAACTTTTCATCTCTGTAAGATCTCACATGTAAACACTCATGTGTGCTCTGTCTGTGTGTTGGCTTTGAAAACTCCCCGATTCATTGTTCTATTGCTCTCACCAAAGAGTCTTTCACACCTCCGCCAGGTATGACACATTATCCGCATTATTCTTTTATCATTACTCTTTTGCTTTTATTCCACCTTTATTAGCCTTTGTTGTGGTTATTTTAAGCTTTACAATCCACTAAACTGCTATCTCACTTAGTTTCAGTATGCATTTAGCCCTTATTTATCAAAAGTCTAACTATAAAAATACAACAAAACATTAAAAATACAACAAAACATTGAGGAGTGTGCCGCCATGGACGCTCGATGCGGTGAGCTGGAGCGAGTTGCCGAGGACGGGCGAGCTCGCTGCCGGCCGCCCACGATATGGAGGTGCGGCTGCTGTCCGTGAGGGAGCGGAGGAGTCGGCGCCGTTCGCCAGGGGGCCGGAGCCTGCTGCCTCCGTGAAGGAATCCGGAGGAGCAGGGAACGGGGGACTCCTGCCAGCTGCCCAAAACCGGAGGAGCCGTCGCCGTCCACCGGGCGGCGGAGGAGTGTCGTGCCGTCCGCCGAGGGCCGTCCAGTGCCACCGCCAGGCACCGCGGAGGAGATCACCCAGCTGGTGGAGAGCCGAGCAGCAGTGCGTCTGGCAACTGGAATTATTATTTTTTTTTCCTCTCTCCCCTCTCTCGTCCCTGTCGCTCCTCCTTCCATCTCCGTTTCTCTCGCCTCGTCTGTCCTACTCCCAGGTTCCCGCGGGTCCCCGTGAGCGGTCCCCCGGGGGAGTAGAGCGCAGTCTCAAGGGTACCTCCCCGGCCTGCGAGGGGCGATGGGGGTATGTGGCGAGTGGGGCGGGGGCCGAGGGACGTGGGAAGAAGGAGTGAGGCCGGCAGAATGATTGGGAAATCAGCGTCACCTGCGACCCACCGACGGTCTCGAGTCCCACGTAGGAGATGGAAGGATATAAAACTGGAGAGACGACAGTGAAGGACGAGAGAGGACCAGGCCTGGGCTCTATTTTATGTTTTGCTTTTTATTTATGCACATCAGTCGTCCGTGAGGGGCTGGTGCGCTGTTTTGTGTTTATTTTGGAATTATTAAAATGTCATTTTGATTGTCCGCCCGTTCCAGGCTCCTTCTTCCCGATGAATACGAAGGGTATATTATTACAGCTACATCAGACAATTTATTAAATTATTAGTACACTTTTACTCAAAACTCACTTTAATCCCCGATTGAGTGTTTGTAATAACTTCATTTAGCGATCACGGGTGGAATTTGGTCGTTTACTGTTGTAAAAATATGCTATTTATAGCCTTTTACATCGCTACACAAGTTAGCATTTCAGATGTACATTTTCAAATTTTTTTATAAAAATGCCCCACATCTCAAGAAAATCTCATACCAAGCTTTACTATCGTAATCGCGGGTTTATTATTCGGATATTTTGTGTGTACAGTGGTGTATCAGTGTTCTTATGGGCAGATATGATCTAGGAAGTGTACAGGAAGCATGTGACACAATGTGGTGGTGTCCGGTTATGACACTCTAAAGACTGACAAGGCGAAGGAACAATCAGAGTCTGTCTGACACACAGCATGAGCACTGAGGAGCAAACACACAGAGACAGCGCGTAAATCAGTGGAAAATGAAAAGAAATGATGATTCTGTCTTTAGAAATATGGGTAACACTTTAAAATAATGGTCCGTTGTTAATAAGTAACTACGCAGGAAGTAATAGGTAGTACTACATTAACACTTAACTTAATACTATTAACTAATATAGAAGCAAGATTAACTAAGCAGTAAGTAATAGCTCATTTAGGACATAGGTAGTTCCTTATTAGGTATTTGATAATTACTAAAGAAAAATATCGTCATTGAGAACTACTTTGGAACTATGGCCAACTAATGAAGAATAACCAATTAATTACTAATCACAACAGCTACGTCTATAAAGTGAACAGTTAGCTTCTTTATGGAAACGTATATATATATATATATATATATATATATATATATATATATAGCCTATCCATATGATATATTTTATGAGCTCTATTATGCTGGGGTGGGCTTCTCTTTAGGAAGTGACAATAAATAATGATGTTCTCTTGTCAAAACATATTTGCATCCTTCATGAAAACATTGACTGCATTTATAGTGTTAAGCACAAAACAACATCTTCCAGATTACAATGTCTGGTAGAATATCACTAGTTCCTCACAGAAATATATGGCTGTACATTATGTGTCAGATAATTTTATTGTAAATTACTTGTGAAATTACTTGTAAATTACTTGTGAAATTGTGAAATCCATGACTCATTACTCAAGTGTTACCTTGTCAGTCTGCAGGAACTACTAGTGATCTGGACCATTATTTTAAAGTGAAAGATTTAACTTTAAAGTGAAAGATTTAACTTTAAAGTGAAAGATTTTTTATTTTAAAGACAACATTTCTTAAAACTACATAACGTTACTGTTATAAATAAACAAATAACAAACAAACAAACGTAACGTTAATTATTTATTTTTTGCGAAAATATCAAAAGTGGTACCAAAAGTAGTTCAAATGATAATGAGTTCCAGTCGCAGTCCTCTATATGGAGGTAATAGTTTTTATAGGGTACAGAGCAGAATTAAATTTATTAATCCATGAAATTATGTATCTGTCTTCTCTCCGTGAAGGCGCACTGGCGCAGTACTCAAATGTCATAAACTGAAACACGACATGTCGCAATCTGTGACGAATTGGATGAGGACCAATGAGCGTTCGATATCAGTGCCGTAAACCATGTTGTAACGTGGCGCACTGGCGCTATTCTCAAATTCGAATCATAACGAGCGCGAGCTTTGACTGTGACGGACGCTGTTGCTGAGAATGAATATGAAGATCCATTGATAAAGGGCTGAATTTGGATATGTTCCTTGCAAACATCTGGATTCTAAAGATATGCAGTACAGCAAACAAATAAAATGGATGTGATTTGTAATTGTATGCTGTGCTTTTGTGTGTATCTATGGTTTGCAGCATGCACAGAAATGTTATTTCCTATTAAATAGAGGAGTAAACTGCTTTCAATAAATTGAATAAAAACATTGATATGACAATTAAATACAACAGATTTAAATCATTAAAGCCGTTTACGTTAGAATATTTACGTTTTTTTAGCTGCTAACACGTAAGTATTTGTACGTTTTACTGCTATAAATACGTCTAAATTGTACGTTTCTATGTGCATGAAAACGTAAGTAAATATACGTGTGATAGAACCACATTTAACGTAAAAATACACACGTATTCTCATGAGATCACGTTGAACACTCGAGTAATGAGTCATGGATTTCACAAGTAATTTACAATAAAATTATCTGACACATACTGTACAGCCATATATTTCTGTGAGGAACTAGTGATATTCTACCAGACATTGTAATCTGGAAGATGTTGTTTTGTGCTTAACACTATAAATGCAGTCAATGTTTTCATGAAGGATGCAAATATGTTTTGACAAGAGAACATCATTATTTATGGTCACTTCCTAAAGAGAAGCCCTCGACAGCATAATATCACTAACGTTAAAGTTATTAGAGTTGGAGACATTGAACTTAATGGAGCTCATTAAATATATCATATGGATAGGCCATATATATATATATATATATATATATATATATATATATATATATATATACGTTTCCATAAAGAAGCTAATTGTTCACTTTATAGACGTAGCTGTTGTGATTAGTAATTAATTGGTTATTCTTCATTAGTTGGCCATAGTTCCAAAGTAGTTCTCAATGACGATATTTTTCTTTAGTAATTATCTAATACCTAATAAGGAACTACCTATGTCCTAAATGAGCTATTACTTACTGCTTAGTTAATCTTGCTTCTATATTAGTTAATAGTATTAAGTTAAGTGTTAATGTAGTACTACCTATTACTTCCTACGTAGTTACTTATTAACAACGGACCATTATTTTAAAGTGTTACCGAAATATGAAGTAAACATCAGTAAATATATCCATATATCTCCGCGGATATGCATCTTTGGTCTATAAATCCTTATTGACGCTGTTCAGTGAGTCTATGTGAACACAAATAAACCGCTGCTGATGTGACTGAATATGAGTGAGTGGTGAATTTCTATTCAAAATGTGGCATAATATGGATTTATTATAAATTAATTAATTTAAAATAACTGTCACTGAAACAAAGTTTTATCAAAACATTGGTCAAATATTGAAGCTAGAGTCTTTAAACTTTCAATTGATGCAGAGTTTGTCCAGATCAAGACAGTGATGTTTAACGTGCTGTGAAAGTGAAACAATAATAAACTGGGGCCGTCGGCGATGATTCCAAGAAAAGTGAAAGTGAAAATAAGTGAAAGTGACGTGACATACAGCCAAGTATGGTGACACATACTCAGAATTCGTGCTCTAACCCATCCAAAGTGTACACACATAGCAGTGAACACACACACACACACCATGAACACACACCCGGAGCAGTGGGCAGCCATTCAGGCTGCGGCGCCAGGGGAGCAGTTGGGGGTTCAGTGCCTTGCTCATGGGCCCCAAAGGGGTTTAATTGAGATTTATCCAGGGAGGAAAATTATTGAATGACCAGTGACTAGAATCAGAAGGAATAATTTAGTTAAATGAAGGAGTTTAATAGTTTTAATGTTATTAATGTCTGGGATGCATCTCCAAACCCAGGATTTCAGACTGCTTTAAGCTTTACTACTCCAGTCGAGTTAAAATCAAGGTCTGGATGGGGTTTTATACATTTAAATGTTAGAAGTACACTCAACCTAAAGGATTATCCTGTTGTTAAGTGATGACGTAAGAAGCGCTGTTTCTGGGTACAAGCCTCAACACTTGAGAATACGACCTCAGCAGCCATTTATGAGCACTGTTTATTCATATTAATAATTTAAGCTAAACGTGTTCAAACTTACGGTATACACTACAGTCTCCGTGCTCACAGCGTCCCAAACACAAATAATTTCTATATATATTTTTTATATTTATATTTATCATTGTCTGGCTATCTGGGACTTTGGTATGGAGTTAAAGGTTAAGATTATAACTTTTTACGCTAGTATTCTATCACATTGTGAGTTTATATTATCACCTTTTGTTGTTTCCTCGTGGTAACTGATAGAGTGTTAGGACACAGAAGCGCTGCTACGTGACGTCAGACTCAACAAGTAAATTAGGAACACCTGTTCAATCTCTCATTAATGCAATTATCTAATCAACCAATCACATGGCAGTTGCTCCAATGCATTTAGGGGTGTGGTCCTGGTCAAGACAATCTCCTGAACTCCAATCTGAATGTCAGAATGGGAAAGAAAGGTGATTTAAGCAATTTTAAGCATGGCATGGTTGTTGGTGCCAGACGGGCCGATCTGAGTATTTCACAATCTGCTCAGTTACTGGGATTTTCACGCACAACCATTTCTAGGGTTTACAAAGAATGATGTGAAAAGGGAAAAACATCCGGTATGCGGCAGTCCTGTGGGCTAAAATGCCTTGTTGATGCTAGAGGTCAGAGGAGAATGTCGTGGCCGTCAGGAGTCGCGAACTCAGTGGTAAATCCCGGGGGGGCGGGCTGTGTGTTTACACTAATAACAACTGGTGTAAAAACGCTAGGATAGTCTCAATACATTGTTCATTGGACATTGAGCTTTTGACTATAATCTGCAGACCAGTCTACCTACCCAGAGAGTTTAGCTGTGTTATCATCACTGCTGTGTACGTGCCTCCCAGTGCTAACACGAAGGTGGCTATGTCTGTTCTCTATCAGACCATCAGTGAGCTGCAGTCCACTTATCCTGAGGGCATCTTCATTGTTGCTGGGGATTTTAACCAGGCCAACATGAAAACAGTTCTCCCACATTTCCACCAGCATGTGGAATTCGCAACTAGGGGACAGAACATATTGGACAAGGCCTATACAAACATCAAAGGTGCATTCAGAGCAGCCCCCCGCCCCCAACTTGGCTCGTCAGACCATCTATCTGTTATGCTTATTCCTGCATACAAGCCCCTGCTCATCAGAGGGAAACCTACAGTGAGGAAGATGAGAATATGGTCGGAGGGGGCTATGGAGGCACTCCAGGACTGTTTTGATTGCACTGACTGGGACATGTTCAAGACAGCTGCCACCTACAACGGTCATACGAGCATTGATGAGTACTCCATATCAGTGTCAGCTTACATTAGCAAATGCACAGAGGACGTCAGCATCATGAAGACCATAATTTCCCGAGCCAATCAGAAACCCTGGCTGACTGCAGAAGTAGGCAAGATGCTAAAAGCACGGAACATTGCCTTCAAGTCTGGTGACGTGGAGGCTCTGAGAACAGCAAGAGCAAATCTGAACCGTGCCATCAGGTTGGCAAAGCGTACTCACAGTAAAAAAATCCAGGACTTGTTCCATGACTTTACCAACATCAGCAACATGTGGAAAGGCATACGGGCTATCACCAACCACAAGGTAACTCCTCCATTTGGAGGTGAAGCTGACTCTGTCCTCCTCGATAAACTAAATACTTTTTTTGCAAGGTTTGAGGCACTAAACAGTACCCGTGCTGAGAAAGCAGTTCCCCATCAGCAAGAAAAGACACTTTGCCTGGACATAACTGATGTGCGGAAGTCTCTGAGGAGGGTAAACATCCGGAAGGCTCCAGGCCCTGATAACATACAGGGGCGAGTGCTCAAGGAATGTGCAGACCAGCTGGCTTGTGTTCTGAAGGATATTTTTAACATCTCGCTAGACCAAGCCATAGTGCCATCGTGCCTAAAGACTGCCACCATTATCCCAGTGCCAAAAAAATCTCGGATCACCTCTCTAAATGACTACCGGCCCATCGCACTGTCTTCCATCATAATGAAGTGCTTTGAAAGGCTGGTCAAAGACTACATCATCTCTAGACTCCCTCTCACGTTTGACCCCTTTCAGTTTGCCTACCGGCCAAATCGCTCCACTGAGGATGCCATCTCCTCCGCTCTACACTCGAGCCTTGCACATCTGGAGGAGAAGAACACGCATGTTAGGCTGTTGTTTCTGGACTTCAGTTCAGCTTTTAATTCCATCATCCCTCAACATCTGGTAGACAAACTGAAACCTCTGGGCTTCAGCACCCCCTTGCGGAACTGGCTGCTTGATTTCCTCACTGACAGACCTCAGTCAGTACGGGTTGGACAGAATACCTCCAGCGTCATCACCCTCAGTACAGGCTCCCCTCAGGGTTGTGTCCTGAGTCCTTTGTTGTTCACCCTGATGACACATGATTGCGTCCCTAGGCATGTCACAAATCACATCGTGAAATTTGCAGATGACACAACAGTGGTAGGCCTCATCAGGGATGACAAGGACCTGGCCTACAGAGAAGAGGTGGAGCAGTTAGTGGGCTGGTGCAGAGATAACAGCCTGATCCTGAATGTCGACAAGACCAAAGAACTCATTGTCGACTTCAGGAAGAACCAGCCCAGCCATGCTCCACTACTCATCAACAACAAAACCGTGGAGGTAGTTAGCAGTACAAAGTTTCTGGGGGTGCTTATCTCAAACGATTTGACCTGGTCTGTAAACACTGCATCACTGGTGAAGAGGGCACAGCAGCGGATGTACGTCCTACGGAGGATGAGAAGAGCCCATCTGCCCCCACCTATCCTCACCATATTTTACAGAAGCACCATAGAGAGCATCTTGACCAGCTGTATCTCAGTGTGGTGTGGAGGCTGTAGTGCCTCTGACTGGAAGGATATGAGAAGAGTGGTGAGGACAGCAGAGAGAATCATCGGCACTTCTCTTCCCTCCATTCAGGACATTGCAGAGAACCACTGTGCATCTCGGGCCAGAAAAATCTGTAGCGACTCCTCTCTCCCCCATTATGGTCTGTTTATTCTGCTGGCCTCCAGAAAGAGGTTCCGCAGTATGCGGTGTAGGACCACCAGGTTCTATAACAGTTTTTTTCCCCAAGCCATCAGACTGTTGAACACTTAGAACAATTTGGTGCATTGACATTTAAATTGTACTGAAACTGTGGCCTATGCAAACGAAATTTCGTTCTGTACACACTTGTTGTATACTGAATAACAATAAAAGTCTGTCAAAGTCAAAGTCAAAGAATGGGCCGACTGATTCAAGCTGATAGAAGAGCAACTTTGACTGAAATAACCACTCGTTACAACTGAGGTATGCAGCAAAGCATTTATTAAGCCACAACACGCACAACCTTGAGGTGGATGGGCTACAACAGCAGAAGACCCCACCGGGTACTGCTCATCTCCACTACAAATAGGAAAAATAGGCTACAATTTGCACGAGCTCACCAAAATTGGACAGTTGAAGACTGGAAAAATGTTGCCTGTTCTGATGAGTCTCAATTTCTGTTGAGACATTCAGATGGTAGAGTCAGAATTTGGCATAAACAGAATGAGAACATGGATCCATCATGCCTTGTTACCACTGTGCAGGCTGCTGCTGGTGGTGTAATGGTGTGGGGGGTGTTTTCTTGGCACACTTTAGGCCCCTTAGTGCCAATTGGGCATTGTTTAAATGCCACGGCCTACCTGAGCATTGTTTCTGACCATGTCCATCCCTTTATGACCACCATGTAGTAGGGCTGCACATTATTGGGAAAAAATGACATTGCAATATTAAATTTTTCTGCGATATAAATTGTGATATGAAATCTAATCAATTTTTCCTTACAAACAAAAATGGGGTGAGCTCACTTACATTCTCATTTTAGATTTAAACATCGACGCCATCATGTCAATTGATTTAATATGCGCGAGGGAGAGAGAGCAAGACAGCGCTCGTGTTGTTTGAAGATGGTCTCTCTCTCTCTCCCGCGTGCTCTCTCTCTCTCTCTCTCTTTCTTGCTCTTGCTGCCCTGTCAAAAATTTCACTCTATGATGGTTAAGCTGTGCAATTAATCCACAAATCACATTCGTCAAGGGCCGGGGAGTAGCTGGCCCATACAGTTAATGAATAACGGATCAACTACGACAACCTACATCGCACATCCTGCGATGTGACTATCGTGGATTCGTACATCACGATATCGATGCTTAAACATCGTGCAGCCCTACCATGTACCCATCCTCTGATGGCTACTTCCAGCAGGATAATGCACCATGTCACAAAGCTCGAATCATTTCAAATTGTTTTCTTGAACATGACAATGAGTTCACTGTACTAAAATGACCCCCACAGTCACCAGATCTCAACCCAATAGAGCATCTTTGGGATGTGGTGGAGCGGGAGCTTCGTGCCCTGGATGTGCATCCCACAAATCTCCATCAACTGCAAGATGCTATCCTATCAATATGGGCCAACATTTCTAAAGAATGCTTTCAGCACCTTGTTGCATCAATGCCTCATAGAATTAAAGCAGTTCTGAAGGCAAATGGGGGTCAAACACAGTATTAGTATGGTGTTTCTAATAATCCTTTAGATTAGTGTATGTTGCTTAGGTTGGATATGGTGTATATCTGGGCTATAAATACAAAAGGGGATGGTATAGTCATGTCTGAAAATTGGCTTAATAAATCTATCTCAGACAAAGATTACTATTACAGGATTTTAGAGCAGATAGATTAAAAAGGGGTAGTGACGGGATAGCATTCTGTCAGAGAACATCTTGAGGCATGATTGCTACCTTTCCGTTTCAGTAGCTAAACATTATGAACTATTTACTTGAAGTCCATCTCTGTCTAAGACCCTTCAGCTCACTAAAGCTGGTTGTTATAGACCTCCTTCAGCTACTGGCTGTGTTTTACATTATGTAATGTAATCATTGGCCTCTTTGAATTATGAGGAATTATGAGGAATCATGGGGGGGTTTTAATTTATATTTACATTTACATTTATTCATTTAGCAGATGCTTTTATCCAAAGTGACTTACAAATGAGGACAGTGGAAGCAATCAAAAACAACAAAAAAGAGCAATGATATATAAGTGATATAACAAGTCTCAGTTAGGTTAACAGTACACGTAGCATGGGCTTTTAAATAATATAATAAATAAAAAGAAAAAAGAATTAAAAAAAGAATAGAGAAAGATAGTGTTAGAGGTCTTTACACACACACAACACACACACACACACACTTGCATAATAAATAAAAAGAAAATAGAATACAAAAAGATGAGAAAGATAGTTTTTTAAGAATAGAATTAGAATAATGACTGTTAAAGTTAGAGGGCCAAATAAAGATGGAAGAGATGGGCTCAGATTGAGTTGGGGAGGTCATTCCACCAGAAGGGAACATTTAATTTAAACGTCCTTAAAAGTGTCTTTGTGCTTCTTTGGGATGGCACAATCAAGCGACGTTCACTTGCAGAACGCAAGCTTCTAGAGGGCACATAAGTCTGAAGTAACAAATTTAGGTAAATGGGTGCAAAGCCAGTGGTAGTTTTGTAGGCAAACATCAATGTCTTGAATTTTATGCAAGCAGCTATTGGAAGCCAGAGTGCAATTTGATAAATAGAGGTGTGACGTGTATTCTTTTTGGCTCATTAAAAATTCATCTTGCTGCCGCATTCTGAATTAATTGTAAAGGTTTGATAGAATTGGCTGGAAGACCTGCCAAGAGGGCATTGCAATAGTCCAGCCTGGACAGAACAAGAGCTTGAACAAGGAGTTGTGCAGCATGTTCCGAAAGAAAGGGCTTGATCTTCTTGATGTTGAATAAAGCAAATCTGCAGGATTGGACAGTTTTAACAAAATGGTCTAAAAAAGTCAGCTGATCATCAATCATAACTCCAAGGCTTCTAGCTGTTTTTAAAGGAGTTATGGTTGATGTGCCTAACTTGATGGTGAAATTGTGATGAAACAATGGGTTTGCTGGAATCACAAGCAGTTCTGTCTTGGCAAGGTTGAGTTGAAGGTGATGGTCCATCATCCAGCAAGAAATGCTGAATAAAGTCTTAGTTTTAACGGCGGTCTCACGGGTTTGGAACGACATGAGGGTGAGTTATTAATGACATAATTTGGATTTTTGGGTGAACTATCCCTTAATTCTACATTAATATATCTTGTCTTTACAAATGTTCCGCACAAATATTCTTCAGTTTCTGTTAGAGTTGTTCCGATTCCGATACTAGTATCGGAAATATCTCCGATACCACAACAAATTCTGGCATCGGCATCGGCATTGGCGAGTACATGAACCCATATACCGATCCGATACCATTTTCTTAAACAAGACCAAGTTATGACCGCTAGCTTTGCCTAACCGCTGCACGGTTCTTCTTCGCTGCTCAGAATGCATTGCAAACACAGGAAGTTGTGCTGTGTTGCCACAAGCAACCCGTTTAGAGCAGCAAAAAAAGAAATGAAGACGCGTTAGCAGCACTGATCTATATATGACTGGATTGCTCATCGCGTTATAAACTGCCAACAGACAGTGAAGCCGCTTCTATATTATAGGTCCGTGGTTAGCAGTATGTCTCTGTAGTATTGGTAGTTACCAACTCCCGAGTATATTCGGTACCTGCAGCTGCGTTCAGTCGCTTCAGTGTTTAGTCAAAGCGCAGGGCTCCAGACTGTAGCCGAGTATATACTAGTGTCTGTGAATATTAAACTGCAAAATACTATTTAAATATTACTCCTGCACATTCTACATCTCTGTGGGTGACGGGCGCAGATGCGTGGGAGCTCGCGGTTTTGTAGTCTCTACTGTGTGTCACGAGGACACGAACGCATAAACCGTCACTTCATGAGAATTTACCGTTTCATTTGAGAAAACTGTCATATCATAAACACAGACACTCAAATATCTTCATGGCAGCCCATTAAAATAAATGTTTGGTTTAACATGAGTAAATTGACAATATATTAAGCTACTGTTGTAGCCTACAGTAGATTTAGTCTCTATGTAGTAATCATAATATGTCTCTGTTAATAATAATAATTATGCCTAGACGGTTTGCTTGTTTTTTACTTGTTTTGTTGTAAGATTGAGATTATCTAATTAATATATAATTTATATTCCTAGACTTATTTGTTGCAGTTTTTTATACAGTTATATTGTAAAACTAAAATACCTTTTTTAGTTTGCGGTGTTCGATTTTTGGCTGCATTTGAAGTTCTTTTTCTCTTAAGAAAATAAATAATACTGTCAAATTCATGTCAGATCATAAGAATACTATAATGAATACAGTAGTTCACCATGTATTTGTTCATGTTTTATTAAGGGATCAGTCTGAAGCACACAATTTACACAGGGCTAGTAGTATATACAGCTGTATATACAGATACACACCCACGTATCGGATCAGTACTCGGTATCGGCCGATACCCTGAGCCCAGGTATCGGAATCGGGAAGAGAAAAAGGGTATCGGAACATCTCTAGTTTCTGTATTCACAAATGATATCAGTGATCACTGTGTTGGCAGTAGCCAGAGATATGAAGCTGCCCAAGCAGAACCTTAGAATTATAATTAGGCGTTTTATGAAATATATTAATGAGCAAGCTTTCTTATATGATCTTGCTCAAATTGATTTGATGTTGATCGTGCTTGGGACTATTTTTATAATGATTTTGTTAATTATTGATAAGCACGTACTTTTGAGGAAATGTAGAGTTAAATGCCGGGATAGTCCATGGTTCAAGTGACAGACCAGGCAAGTGAATCTATATTATCTTGCTGTATGTGTATCGTTTTCTTTATTTGTTCTGACTAAAACCTACCAAAAAAAAAAAAAAAAAAAACTTTTTAAAGTGCTTAAATAATAGTAATAATAATAATAATAATAATAATAACATACAATTTTATCATAATACTTTATATTTCTACAATTCTAAATAGTTATAACAATAATTAAAAAAAAAATTATATAAGCTGTTGAGCAGCTGATGATAAATGCAAAATTGTGAAACAAAAATATGTAATAACTTTTCTAATGCCATATCATGCTTATCAATTATAAAAACAGAGAAAACAACGTTTCAAAAATAATATGATGACTGATATTATTCACATCAATCACACATTTTGTAGGTACATTGTTTACTCTATTATTTACCTAGTTATTGATCAATACATTCATTATATAGATCTATATATACACACATCTCTCTCTCTCTCTCTCTCTATATATATATATATAAAATAAAAAATGGCAATTAAATAAAGTGTGACATTGGTCACATTATTGAGGCTACAAAATGTGATGTTAATTTCAATCAGGACCACTTCCGTCAAGTATATTTAATGACAATTATAATTGCATACAGTTAGTGTTGGCGGTATGGTTATGTTCTGGGCAACACTCCACACGCCTGTCCATGCAGCCAAGCCAAACCCCCAAAACAACCATATGCCAAAACTCCCCAACACAACTGATGCAATTTGAATGGCCAAAAAGCGGCAGAAAAGCAACTGCATCCATGGTCCATGTAATGCTACGCTTTTTGAGAAGCTGAATGTGGTAAATTTCCCCTCACATCCAAAACACACTTATTTGGAGACATTCTCAAACAATCCTATGCAGCGATGCCAACGATTTCCTGATGAAGCGTGTTTACGGGCGTGGTCTCGCTCTCCTCTGGTCGAGATGTGCATGGGCATGCTTTCCCAAGAGAAATGCTCATAAGGAGTTCCATCATTGTCTACATCATAGACCCATCATCGAAAACTACCAAAACTTGTACCACCCAGAAATAAGATTTCTCCACTCATCCGAATTGGCCATGTTTAGCATGAAAATCCATCTCTTTAACACTGAACAACTCTGAATCCATGAAACAGCATTGTAGCCCCCCCCCCCCCCCCTTTAAGTAAACGTGTGATACATACGACCCCTTGCTGCGGCATGAGGAACACGTAATATGCATTAATGCTGTAGATTGCATAATGGAGGGTGGTAGTCCAGCAGGGGAAGCATGCACCCTTCGGAAACTTAGAATGGCATCCAGTATGAATGGAAATGCTCCATAGAAACACCTCCCTCAGAATAAAAATGCCTAAACCGAAATGGTAATCTGTTGAGCGGTAGGATAACCTTCTAGAACCAACTAAATGAAATCCTGCCATGTAAACATGTTAAACTGATTACTTGTACCCAAG
This sequence comes from Carassius auratus, assembly GCF_003368295.1. Lineage (NCBI taxonomy): Eukaryota > Metazoa > Chordata > Actinopteri > Cypriniformes > Cyprinidae > Carassius > Carassius auratus. The sequence continues at coordinate 6,748,420 of NC_039264.1, read as the reverse complement.
TAATCGCATCAATAGTCGGTCATCAGAATGGGAAAGTGATGTCGGCAATGCTGTACATTAAATTATTAGTAGAAACTGACATTATAGTGGAGACTGGGAAATCGTGGAGAAAGATAATAAAACTCCAGTTATACAATAACACACATTAGAACGGAATCTGGAATCTCATGACTAGAGCAGAAAGCTGATGTAATAGGTGAAGCACAATTAACTGCTTTTCATCTTAGAAACAACACTATGGCTGCATCTGAAAACTTAGGCAGATGACTTGCTGCGGTCTAATCATTCAATGACTTTGCAAGCAGCGTTTTTTTTTTTTTTTTCAAAGGAACCTCATGCAACAGATTTCGGACAGGCTTCTGAGGCAGAGTAATGTTTTAATGATCTACATCAAAATATAGAGGCTTTGGTTATAACTAAGTGGATATTTCATTACTGCAATATTAATTTCTCGCTAGAAATTACGTAAGTGGAAAACGTTGTTCAGAAACCTACATTTACACACAAACTGACCACCGACCGCAACTTCAGACGCCATCTTTCTTTTTTGGCTTAACTGTCACAGAATGGAACGCATGGGATTGTGGAATATCAAAGGCAGCGAAGGATACATCTATGCTGCCTTCAAAACCGGCCAGATGAAGTCATCTCAGGAGACAGGAAATTAAGCTGACTTTGATTTTGGACGTGCCTTGAAGCCTTCCAACTTTGGAATGCAACCTCCGAAGACAGCATTTTTTAGTTTTCGATAGTGAATAGCTGTTATTGTATGAATTATTACAGATTCATAAACCCATTTGTAAATGTTGTAAGATAGCTCATTGCAAGCACTTTGCATTCATAAGCTGCCCCCCTCGTGCTTCATGTTTTAACAAAACGTGGAGAGAATAATGTATTTTACCATTAAAATTTACCCCCATTTTTTTATCTTTTATATATATATATATATATATATATTAGGGGTGTAACGGTTCACAAAATTCACGGTTCGGTTCGATGCGATACACTGATGTCACGGTTCGGTTCGGTTCGGTTCGATACGTTTTAGATACAGCAAAATGTAAAAACATCTCAACTTTTCAGAATGCCGCAAGCGCAGCGCGGGTCATGTGACAAGAACTAACCAATCAGCTTCATCCTTTCCTGTAACAACGTTGAGAGCTCAGCCAAGATGAAGGAACAGCTGATCATAGTTGTATATGGATTGCAATTTTGAAATAAATTTAGTAGCAGAGTTACTGCAAGCGATTTTTAGAGCTGCAAATCCATTTATCCTTCGCTGAAATTTCCGCGTCTCATGGAGAGAGCACGTCATTGTTGCTTAGCAAAGACAGACGCCTCATGAGCGCTTCTGCCCAAGCGCTTTGGAAAGGAGGAGAAAGACGCGTTTTTAGGCGCTATATGTGAACGGCTCCTAAGGCGCTCGCTCACTCAGCACGCGCTGAAGGCTCGTTGCAAAATGTCTAATGCATTTAACAGACCAGAAATATAAGATCCTAAAATAACCAACAGGTCTGGTGTTTGGGTGCACTTTGGATTCCCTGTAAGCTATAATACCGGTGTCTAAATGCTGCAGGGATAGTTTGTTGCATGCATGTTTCTCCTTTTTTTCGTCTTTTCCCAGATACTGACAGATATTTCCCAGATATTCCCGCTGGTGTTTTTTTTTTTTTTTGTATTCCCGCTGGTGTACCCTGTCATGTTGCAGATGCAACATACCGTTGTTTTTTTATCCACCACTCTCTTGCCATCACCATTATAGCTTAAAGGGAATCCAAAGTGCACCCAAACACCAGACCTGTTGGTTATTGGAGGATCTTCTCATTTCTAGTCTGTTAAACGCATTGGCTATTCTGCAACGAGCCTTCAGCGCGTACTGAGTGAGCGAGCGCCTGACTGAGTAGTACCCTAACATAAACATATAAGTTGGTGTTTTTTTCTTCTTCGGGAGTGTCAGGGGCGTTGCCTGTTACGTCGTTTGGGTTATTGGGCTACCTTGTTGAACGCATATCATTATATTTCTCTCTCTTTTTTTTTTTTTTTTTTTTCAAATATAATTAATTACTCCAACGAACCGTTCGGTATACGTAATGCGTACCGCGTACCGAACCGAAAGCGTCGTACCGAACGGTTCAATACGAATACGCGTATCGTTACACCCCTAATATATATATATATATATATATATATATATAATTCAATACATTTCAGAGCTGCATTAAAGAAGGTCTTAGCTACAGTTATTTCCCCTTACTGAATTGACATGCCTTGGTGTTTCCCAGTTTTCCCTCTTCATGCCATTAACATTATTCTGGATGTTTTCAGCCAGCAACATTACAGAACCTTTAATGTTCTCATGCGTCACACGACAGTATCAATAATTCTGTGTAACATCTGAATGGCTGAAGCGGTTTATCACATTACATTGTTGCGCAAACGCAGCGCTGCGTGGAAGACTCTGCTCTTGAATAGCTGAATAGCTGGCGGATGCAGTGCGTAGCGCCGCCTCACACTTTTTTTGCAGTTTGGTGTAATTTAGAAACGGTGCCTAAAGTGGGGGAGAACTCCCTCAATTCGGCGATCAGCTCTCACTCAACCGGACCAGAAATGTCCCGGTGCACCCGAGGGCATTTGAGCGGAGTTCTCACGCTGCAGCGGACGCGCACTCAGTATATGATGGGCGGGGAAATGTGAGATGACAGAACTGATAATGCACCAATTACAACAAAGAACCACTAGTTTCTCAACTGTATGGTACACCATTAAAGGGAACGATTCCTGATAGTAAATTACAAATTTTGCGAAGCAACAAAACAAGTGGGTATACACTTAATGGCCACGACCACACCAGTGGTACGATAGAAGACGGCCTTGGTCATGTGAACTGAACACGGTCACTTACACACTGAGCACACGAATGAACACTAGAGTTTCAATATTAGTCTGCTAATTCCAAGCAAGTGCGAGCAGCTATTAAAAATATGAATGCAGCAGCTATTAAAAATATGAATGCAACCCCGTTTTTTTTTTTCTGATAATTTGCATGTCATCGTAGCCAATTATGTCCCAAAATCGAAGCACGAGCACATGTAAACACCACCTCGGATTAGATAACGTCTCATGTGGTCCACCGAATCTTTAAATCTGGATGAAGAAATAAAATACATGTAAACATGGCTATTTTTTTCACGTTCTTATAACCCTATGTATAGAAGCCATAGAGCGATAAATGCCTGCTTTTGAAGCTGCGTGCATCTGAAACACAGTTAATGTGACCTCAACCTTAGAAATAAACACCAGTGACATTGATATTTCGCCGCTAAATACAGCGAACCCCCATTGAAACGCTTACACGAGAATGCTGGTCTCATTTAACCCTGTTCTCATGGCCTTATCTGCGTGTCCTTAGAGCGATTGCATGCTCTAGCTGCGTATTGCTCCAGGTGTATGAACACCGATGTATAAATGCTGCTGCAAATATGCTTAATATTCATTCCTGCAACCGATGCAAAACCATGTTAACCACCAGGCAACATACACAGCGATATGGATTAAAAGCATTCACTTATCTTAGACGTGGATTTCAGATGTTCTGAAACAAACTGCAACAGTTCGATTTGCAAGAACCGATTCAACAGTTTGATTTGCAAGCAGCGATGCGATCAGTTAATTGCAAGCAGCAATGCGATGGAGAGACACTGAATAATGGGAATTTAAATAGACTGCAGAAGATAGGTGTCAAGACTGGATTGGTACACGTCAGGAACAGCTGACTGTCAGCTGATGCAAGCGTGACTTACGTGACCTGACTGAACTAACGCGATGCTCGATTATTATTTAGAAGCCTCGGCTTCTTTGTTCTGAAAGACATCGCACTGAGAAATCAAACAATATTTATCTTTGAAGAAGAACACAATGCAATGTGTCGCGCGACTGGATCCAATGGAGGAAATCACTCTGATGAATAACACAATATTACTTGAATCTGTTGTTATTGTGACATTATTTGTACACATTTTACTAGTTAGACATTTCCCAAACTATAATTCCTGACTACATGTATGAAATGCATCTAAATGTCTCACAATCCAGGATGTTTGTTAACATATAACATATAAAACCACAAGATATAAAAGTAGTGTGAGTGTTAACACTATGAATGAATGCTTGGCACAAAGGTGTGTTACTGTTCAGTTCTCAATGTTCAGATCAGTCTATTCATTTATGTGTCCTTGACCTTCACTGTGTATATTTTTATTATACTGTAGTGCAAATAAAATACAAATAATAGTCAAAAACACAATATTTTACTCTCCTCAAACTCTTTCTTACCTGCCTCAGTCACATTTATATTGATGGCCCATTATATAAGGCCCTTTGTCTCTCAGGTAGCCTGATAATACCAAACTCTCCTACTTTGCCTTGTAGAGAGTCTGGAAGGGCATAATTGACAAGCGTTTACTTTCTCATGGGGGAGAGTTTAAAATCAGTGGTGTAACCATAAGCCAATCACAATGTTTGGTTATGACGTGTGTTATGCGCCGGCTCAACCACCTCAAACGTCTGTTGCGCCTAATGTAACTGCTCTCCCTTTCTCATAACTGCATATAAAATATTGATATGAGCCATGACTGTTTCCTACACATACAGGTTCTTTTTCAGCAACAGGATTCCGGGATGTCTGGTCACCCTACTGTGTGTGTGTGTGTGTGTGGTCTTGTATATGGTTTATGGGTACATAAATATCTATAATGACATATTACAACATAAACATGGTTTAAGAGGACACTTCTTGTACCCTCGTAAATCAAATAGATTTAAAAAAAAAAAAAACTAAACAGTGTTTAATTGAAATTTTAAATATGTGAGAGTTCCGGTTTGGGCGAAAGCAAGATGGCAGCATGAGAACGAGTTGCTCCCGACTAAAGTGACAAAAGGGTCTAAACAAATAAAATTTGAAACTTCCAACGGACATGAATCTACAGATTGAAAGAGCCCACAGAGCTCTTACTCCTCTTACGCCTTCTGGATCAGCATCGCGGTCTATCATAGTCAGATTTTTAGACTATACAACAAAAGAAGAAATCATTAAAACTGCATGGCAAAACAAAGGGTTTGTTTGAACGGGCAAGCAAATAAACTTCGATCATGATTATGCATCAGGAGTGTTGAAAAAAACGAAGAGAATTAAATTTTAAAAGAAAAGGCGATACGGTTCCAAACCCCCTTCCCTGCCAGAATGAGGGTCTTCTAAGAGGATGGAGTATGCATGTACAATTCCGCTATCTAAGCGACGCGAGACATGGCTGAGAGGGGATCACCTGTTGCCCTAGTCAAGCAGCCGGAGACACTGATGGAGAAAATTCAGAAGATTACGTGGTCTACGAGCGAATAAAGAGGAAGAAGCAGTAACAGAAGAAAACGTAGGAGACGAGCAGATCAGTCAGTAGTAGAGAAACTCCATCAATTCAGACGTGAATCCGCAGAGGAAGGTTAATCCATCGAGATGAACGCAAAATGCCAGAAGATCATGAGTTCATCATATGGACTGATTTTCGTCTTCCTATGCAAACCCGGATACAATTTGGATAAGTGACTGTTCCACCGGTTTTTATTTGTTATTCATTTTTAATTTTCAGTAAGAGAACCAAGATCCGCGATTTTGATTTTAAAGACTCGTATACACAACAGAGATTTTTGTTTTTGTTTTGTTGTGACATTAAACTGTTTGGTTAAATTAAGAAGATAGGATCGGGAGCACCGCGAAACTCATTAGCCACAAGAGATGAGTGACTATTACAATAAGGTGAACTTAGAGGGCTCTCCTGTGGAGAAAAGAGAGACACCTTCCTTAAAACGGATTTTCCCAAACACAGTTAGGGTTATTTTTAGAACCTCACTTATGGAAGTCCTCCATGTTTGGATTCAGAATCCTAAAATGTTCATAGCACATTATGTTATTTGTTCTATTTTGCATTGTTTAGCGGCTGATGTTGATTACAGCCAAGAGGATATTACACAGAAAATTGATAAAGTAAAAAAAGTACAGGAATTAAGTGCAATTTTGAGATGGAAACCAATATACAGAGACTGAGAATTTTGTCTTTTAATGTTAATGGTGTATTAAACCCTCAAAAGGGACAAAAATACTCTCTAAACTAAGAAAAGAAAAGATTGAAATAGCCCTTATACAAGAGACGCATTTAAGCGAAACTGAGCATTTAAAACTTAAACAAGGGGGGTTTAAGTATCTATTTTCAGCTTTTTTATAAATCTGGACATAGACGGGGGTTGCAATTCTTATATCAAATCAAGTATCTTACGAGCATTTGTCAGAAAAGAAAGATAAAGAAGGTAGATTTATCCTCATTAAAGGGAGGATAAATGGGTTTTTAGTAACTATACTAAACATCTACACCCCTCCAGGCAGTCAATGGCCAAATATTTAATATAATATCTACAGAATCTGAGGGCATACATATAAGTGGAGGAGATATGAATATTCGTTTGTCAAAACTGGACTAATGACAATAAACATTAATGACAGTATACCTTCAACCCTTTGGAAGCTGAATTCAAGTATACTAAATAAAATCTTAAATCTGCAATTGAATCTTACTTTTATGTTGATAATAATGGAGAAGTATCTACAACAATTATATGGGATGCCTTTAAAGCAGTCTTAAGAGGGTGCTTCACTGAAGAAAACGAATTTACAAACCCAATTAAAAGAGGCAGACTGAGGACAACTTCACAATGACCGACGAACACTCTTTCTCCTCCTTCTCCCCACACTCAAAGATGGACATTTCCAAACTTCTCCTGTCCAATCATCCTACTACTTGTCCACTTGATCCGATCCCCACTCACCTCCTTCAAGTGATCTCTTCTTCAGACATACCTTCGCTTACTCACGTTATCAACTTCTTTCTTCACACTGGAACATTTCCCTCAGCATTTAAGCAGGCTCGGGTAAGCCCACTGCTCAAGAAACCATCTCTAAATCCAGCGTTTATTGAAAACTAGACCGGTATCCCTTCTTCCATTCATTGCAAAGTCAATTGAGCGAGCTGTGTTCAACCAGCTCTCTATGTTCCTTGTACAGAACAACCTCCTGGACAGCAACCAATCTGGCTTAAAAAGTGGCCACTCAACTGAGACTGCTCTGCTTTTGGTAACTGAAGCCCTGTGACTGGCAAGAGCAGCTTCAAAATCCTCAGTACTCATCTTACTGGACCTGTCTGCTGCTTTTGACACTGTTAATCACTAGATTCTCCTGTCTACCATCAGAAAGATGGGCATCTCTGGAACCGCACTCCTGTGGGTTAAGTCCTGCCTCTCTGGTAGATCCTTCAGTGTGTCTTGGAGGGGTGATTGTAATAATATAACCTCCATAATCATCTGGAAGAAGCAGGCGGGAACCGGCGCACAATCAATTGAAACTTTAATAATCACAAAATAAACAAAACAGACGACTGATGCACACAAATAAAAAGCAAAACATAAAATAAAACCCAGGCCTGGTCCTCTCTCGTCCTTCATTGTCGTCGCTCCAGTTTTATATCCTTCCATCTCCTACGTGGGACTCGAGACCGGCGGTGGTATTTCCCAATCATTCCACCGGCCTCGCTCCTCCCACGTCCCTCGGCCCCACCCCACTCATCACAGTGATGTTTCTAAGTCACAACACCTTGCTACTGGGTTTCCTCAAGGCTCAGTACTTGGACCACTTCTCTTCTCCATCTACATGACGTCATTAGGATTTGTCTATCAGAAGCATGGCTTTTCTTATCACTGCTACACTGATGACACCCAACTCTACTTCTCATTCCAACCAGATGACCCGATGGTAGCTGCTCGCATTTCAGCCTGTCTGAGTGATATTTCTAGCTGGATGAATGACCATCACCTTCAGCTTAACCTTACGAAGACAGAACTCCTGGTGATTCCAGCTAACCCATTGCTTCATCACAACCTCTCTATACAGCTGGGTTCGTCAAACCATTACTTTTTTGAGGACAGCCAGAAACCTAGGAGTTGTGATGAATCATCAGTTAAGCTTCACAGACCACATTGCTACAACGACTCTTTCCTGCAGATTTGCCTTATACAACATTAGGAAGATTAGACCCTTCCTGTCAGAGCAAGCCACCCAACTTCTTGTCCAAGCTCTTGTTCTCTCCAGACTGGACTATTGTAATGCTCTTCTGGCGGGCCTTCCTGCATGTACTGTCAAGCCTCTGCAATTGATCCAGAATGCAGCAGCGAGGGTTGTCTTCAATGAACCCAAAAAAGTTCACGTTACTCCAGTCCTCATCAGGTTACACTGGCTACCAGTAGCTACTCGCATCAAATTCAAGGTACTGATGCTTGCCTACAAGACGACCACTGGCACGACACCAACATACCTAAACTCACTGGTTAAATCCTATGTGCCCTCCAGAAGTTTGCGCTGTGCAAGTGAACTACGCCTTGTGGTGCCATCCCAAAGAAGTTCAAAATCACTCTCACGGTCCTTCTCCTGGACTGCGCCCAGCTGGTGGAATGACCTCCCAATCTCAATTCGTACAGCTCAGTCTTTACTTGTTTACAAGAAACATCTAAAGACTTATCTTTTTCACCAGCACTTAACCAACTAAAACTAGCACTTTTCCTTCTTTTCATGTCTTTTCATTTAAAAAAATGAGTGCGCATGGATATGCGTTCTGTATTAGACTAACTGAGACTTGTCATGGCACTTGTATACTGTTGTTGTTCTCTTGTTGACCTGACTTCTTCTATTGTTCTCATTTGTAAGTCGCTTTGGATAAAAGCGTCTGCTAAATGATTTAATGTAAATGTAATATATCATGTGACGTGTCCCATGTGCTAACCTTTTTTGCAAGAACTGCTGAATAAGGGCTGCACCACATCCATGCTCAAAGTATATGTGGCACCTATCACGGAGAACCACGAATCCTCCTCGCCCCAAGACTGTGCCATCTTGTGACTTGTCTATAGTCCTGCAGGCCCTAAGAAGGCACCCCTTTGAGCCAATCAATTGGGCCAATTTGCGGCCCTTATTGCTCAAAACGGCCCTCCTCCTTGCCTTGGCATAGAATAAGTGAGTGGGTGACCTGCAAGTGCCTGTCAATTAGTGCGTCATGTCTGGAGTTTGGGCCTAATGACTGTAAGGTCATTCTAAGGCCAAGACGTGGTTATGTTCCTTAAGTGCTCTCAACTCTTGTTTAGAGCTCAGCTGATCTCCCAATTGGGTCTCCCCACTACAGATGGTGAGCAGGGTCCAAACATGCTCTTCCAGTAAGGACTCTGAAAGTATACCAAGAGTGCAGTAGCCTGTTTAGGCAGGCAGAGCAGCTTTAAGGACTTTAAGGACCACCATAAAGGACTTTCTCACTGGACTGTCGATGCGATAGCCTTGCCTTATGCCACAGAAGGCTTTCAATGTCCTATAGGTGTGAGGGCCCATTCCACAAGAGGGATGGCATCCTCCTGGACATGGTTCAACAGAATTTCTATTAGTGAGGTCTTCACCATCCAGATTTGCCATATTTCATAACTTAGACATCCCTGCTCTACAGGCGTGAGTTCTGTCAGTTTAATGTTCTACCCATCCCCCCTTGAGTGAAGTTGGTTATATTAGTGCTTCTCAGCTACTAGCTTGGAGCACAATGTGGTCAGGTTCTTAGGGGTCCTTATGTAACTAGCCCTGACTCTGGAAGGTCAATGGTGACTAACCCTGACTCTGGAAGGTCAACGGTGACTAGCCCTGACTCTGCAGGGTCAACGGTGACTAGCGCTGACTCTGGAAGGTCAACGGTGACTAGCCCTGCCTCTGGAGGGTCAACGGTGACTAGCCCTGACTCTGGAGGGTCAACGGTGACCAGCCCCGACTCTGGAAGGTCGACGGTGACCAGCCCTGACTCTGGAAGGTCGACGGTGACCAACCCTGACACTGGAGGGTCGACGGTGACTAACCCTGACTCTGGAGGGTCCACGAGCACCTGACTCGACTCTGGAGGGTCCACGAGCACCTGACTCGACTCTGGAGGGTCAACCGGAACCTGATTTGACTCTGGAAGGTCAACGGGAACCTGACTCGACTCTGGAAGGTCAAAGGGAACCTGACTCAACTCTGGAAGGTCAAAGGGAACCTGACTCAACTCTGGAAGGTCAACGGGAACCTGACTCGACTCTGGAGGGTCCACGGGAACCTGACTCGACTCTGGAGGGACAGTGGCGTTTAAAACAGTGACCGGCGGCCATCTTGGACAGTGGCGTTGGACCGGCAGTCATCTTGGGCAGTGTCGATGGGTCGGCGGCCATCTTGGGCAGTGGCGATGAGCTGGCGGCCATCCTGGGCAGTGGCGTTGGGCCGGGAGCCATCTTGGGCAGTGGCGATGAGCTGGCGGCCATCTTGGGCAGTAGTGCTGGGCTGGCGGCCATCTTACATCGTGGCGCTAGGTTGGTGACCACCTTGTGCTGTGGTGCTGGGCTGGCAGCCATCTTGGGCAGTGGCGCTGGACTGACGACCACCTTGCATCGTGGCGCTAGGTTGGTGACCAGTTTGTGCTGTGGCGCTAGGCTGGCGGCCATCTTGGGCAGTGGCGCTGGACTGACGACCACCTTGTGCTGTGACACTGGGCTGGCAGACTTCTTGTGCAGTAGCGCTGGGCTGGTGGCCATCCCACCGGAAGAGACAGGAATGGCTGGGACATCCCACGGAAGCCGATGCTGTAAGTAACACACGAATTCCCAGAACCCATATGTGTCCAGCTGAGCCAGTTCCTCTTGTGGAACCGGGTCATCCATATATATATATATATATATATATATATATATATATATATATATATATATATATATATATATATATATATATATTCAAAATGTTGTATTTAAAACATTAACCTCAACATGAACTTATGAATTTAATTGGACTCATGCCACCTGTGAGCCTCATTAAACTTCTGAAAATATACATACAAGACACTTTTGTGCCACTTTTATTTTATGTGATTGGTAATTTATTCTTATTTTACTTCTTATTCTAAAGTTTTTATTTTGTTGTTTTAATAAGAAATGTTAAAAAGCTTATAAATAAATATATATTTTTTTATTTTGACATAAAAGATGAAATACTTTTTATAAAGCTAGAAAAATGCCATTACAAACATACAAACAAATTTCCCTGTACATTACATTAACCCCTTAACCGTCACTCACATTTTTGAAGACTTGAATGTGCACGATTCAAATTTACATTTTTATAATTCATGAATGAAAACATTTTGTAACATGATATTGATGTACCATTTACATGGTAATGCAATGTCTGATTTAAAAATTGGTTTTAAAGGATGAATTTTGAGTTTTCAGTTGATATATAATTTCTGATTATTTCTAAAATGTGATAGAGATAAGGCAACGAAGAAGTCTTTCTTTTAAACAAAGGTCAAAACTCCTGTTATAATTTAGATTTTTGAGGGTGCACCCTTGTCATAAATTAATCTATTACTTTTCCTACATAATTTTTAACAAAAAACATTGGTAAAATATATATAAAATATATATAGACCTTTCAAACAATATAAAGTTTGTCAAGATTATATTAGATTTAATTTTAATATAGTGAAGTAAATGTAGGCATCCCGTATACGGGATGGGGTGACAGTTAATTAAGGAGTGAAATATCATATTCGTTATGGAAAGGCAAATTTTTCATCAAAAAATTTGATTATTGATTAGAAGGTGCTACTACATTTTTTAAATTAGGAGCACAGGTGTTCCTTAAAAGAAAAGTAAGCGTAGAGCCCTGATCACTATAGACCTATATCTACGCTCTGTATTTTCTCAAAACTTTTGGAAAATTTGATTAGTAGTTAGTAAAACGTTAACATTTAAACAGTTAAATTATCATAACATTTGTATTAATGTATTAATCAATCTGGTTTCCATAAAGGGCATAGATGCTATAAATGTTTTAAATTATATCGTGGAGTCTATTTTGAGATATTGGATATTTTGAGCTGCTCCAGCAGGGCTTTAACAGTCATGAGCTGTGTTTTTTGTTGTTAGATAAAAGGGATACTCCACCCCAGTGTCATTAATCCTTACCCCAATGTCGTTCCAAACCCATTAAAGCTTAGTTTGTCTTCAGAACACAATTTAAGATAATTTGGATTAAAACCGGGAGGTTTGTGACTGTCCCATAGACTGCCAAGTAAATTACACTGTCAAGGTCCAGAAAATTATGAACGTTATGAACTGACAAAAATACTTTTTGTACGTGAAGAAAACATTGAGATGTACACATCACCGTAGTACCATTTTAGAGAATATTAGCCGAACACAGGCCACAAGGATGCTCTGTTTCCTTTCAAATCACAAATCCTTGTGGCGTGGCTGACACAGAATAGCATAAGCTGCCTGCGTTTGGCTAATAATCTCCAAAATGGCGCTGCAGTGATGCAGACAGACATAGGAAACGAACTGTTGAATAAAGTCCTTGTTGTTTCTTTGTGTACAAAAAGTATTCAGAATCAGAAGACCTTTATTACCAAGTATGTTTACACCATTGACTGTATAAAAACATGGACGTAGTGTCCATGACGTCACCCGTAGACTTCTAAAGAGTGTTTTTGAAGCTCAAATTGTGCAGAGCAGGCCGTCGCATATATATATATATATATATATATATATATATATATATATATATATATATATATATATATATATATATATATGTGTGTGTGTGTGTGTGTGTGTGTGTGTCTAAAATGTAAGTCAGTTAATATTACTTGTTTATTTAACTAAAGTTGTATAAAATTAAGATCACATTTGGAATCAAGCTGAAAGTTGGGAAAACATGACTCCTGGTCGTATGATGTTGCATATATTATATCAAATATTTTTATTTTTTCTACTGCAGTAGGCCTATGTTGGTTTCTTTGTGTGTGCTGTTGCTCTTATAGTGTTGATTTCTCTGCGAGGCTGACTGGCTGCACTAGCCTCAACTGACTCGACCTTGATACTGTCAATACATTATCCGTTATTAGCCACCGTTTACACTGAAAGTAATACAATCAGAATCATTCTCGCCAAAGTTTCAGTGCTGCTCAAGTAATTATTTGTTATTATCATTTTTATCAGGTTACATGTTTAGTCAGGCAAGTAAAATTTTCTTTCACTTGCCTTTTCACAAAATCCACTTGTGCCAGACAAGCGTTAATGTCGAGACCTGACTCTGCTTCTTTCGCTTATCATCTCATACTCAGTAGCTATATCATACATATTTAATATTCTGTTAATTAGATACGTTAACATCAATGACTTTTTTCTCTGAGTTATTTAAATTGTGCTGTATGTTGTGAGTGTTTGTTTGTCTGGACACAAACACCACACGTGGCGAGTACGAGTACACAAATATGGGATCAGGTATTGGGACAGACACTGGTACCGGTCCATCCCTAGTTTATGCATTAGGTCAGTTTGTGACTGTTATAACACATTCAACCACATGAGCATCTACACTATGAAACCAGTCTGTTGTAATGCATTTTCGACAACCTGTGGAAGTGGTTGAACTAGACAAGCTCAAAACGTTTTAGACCCCATTCACATCTGTTTTTAGTGTCGTCCACTTATGATCTGAATGACCAAAATGCATATATTACAAGGTGTAAACAGGTGCTTAATTACACGATTTGAAATGTGTCAGTGGACATGTCAATTGGCTATTAAACTTTTAAATGAGTTTTATTTTAATTGATTTTATATATCAAATTGACAATTTGAAGGGGGCCAAGGGATGGGGGGCCCTTCCAATCTCTTTCTGGGGGGCCTATAAAATTAAATATAAATGCATATCCAGAAATAAAATTAACCAAAAATAGCTTCTATAACAGGTTAACATTAGTGCTGTCTGTCAATCTAAACAATTAACGGCATATATTTCTGTAATTAATAGCATATTAATATACACTGTATTCCCAAAAGTATTGGGACACCCCCTTCTAATGAACAGGTTTGACTACTTTAGTAATCTAATTCTAATTTTATTTTGAATTTTTTATTTTCTATTAATAATTAATTTAACCAACATTTACATAATTACCTGCTTCATTTGCAGTTAACCTAATGCATGCATAAAATACTTTAACACGATTACATAAACATTGAATAACCGTACAAGGCGAATGAAGGCCTATGTGTACAAAGGATATCTTTATTCAGATTTGAGAACTTTTGTCATTTGTTTTATATATATGTTGAGTATCTTGTTCGTCTGACATTAAACAAATAATCATTTACATGCCTAGAGTCTTTGTATTGTAAGAATGTAAACCGAGTGTCAACTACTGCTACTCACAAATCAGGCAACCAACTGGACCTTATTTATACACGAAACTGCTCTACTGATCATGTTCTGGTTACTCCACTGCACACGACGGATCACTTCCTCCTCACTCTTAACCTCAACATGATCCCTGACACATCACTTACCCCTCCACATGTCATCTTTCATAATCTTCATAAACCTATGCACACTTTCACCCTCCCGGCTATCTGCAATGGTTTCATCTTCACTTCCTTCCCCTAAACTGTTTGCATCTTTGGATGCTAACAGTGCTACTGATACTTTCTGCTCCACTCTTAAATCTTGTTTAGACACTGTTTGCCAGTAGTAAGTATACTATACTACCTGTCATGATGATTTATGACTTTGACCTTTGACCTTTTGACAGGTTGAACTTCCGGTGACCTTATGATGGATGGGCGGAACTTTCCGACTTCAAGGGTTAACCTATGACCTTTCCACGCATCGATCATGCGGTTTTGACAGAAAGTTTTACCCTATTGACCTAGTTAGTTCTAAATCATGGTTTTGACGGCTAGTTTAACCGGTACATGAAAGACTCCCCACGCATCGATCATGTGGTTTTGACAGAAAGTTTTACCCTATTGACCTGTTAGTTCTAAATTAAAACGGTATATGAAAGACTCCCCAACCATCGATCATGTGGTTTTGACAGAAAGTTTTACCCTATCGACCGTTAGTTTGTTTGAAGTCTGTGCCAGTTGTTTGAAGTCTGTGTCAGATAGCTTGTTTGAAGTCACAGTTATACGGTTATGTGTGTGTGTGTGTGTGTGTGTGTGTGTGTGTGTGTGTGTGTATGGTTATACGGCTTCCCCCCCCTCCCATTACGTTCATGAGCGGTGTATAAATGGGGTCGGTGTGTTCTACACGCATCACCGGAAAGGGAAACATGAGCTACATGAGCATGGATGGTTTATCCTCCCCTCAATCGGCAGATTCGGGGTCGAGCAACAGGATGTTGAATAGCCTGACTATGGCACCGAGAAAACCTTTCGGACACATCCGTTTGACAAGTTTTCTCCATGAAATTTCAGAATGGACTAAAGGTGAATTTATGATGCGTAGTAACCGCGTATTCGGATACAAATTTCACAAACCAACTCGAGTCGTTACGCTCTACACCACCGACGGCCTCGGTGAGTTTCAGGCTGGGGAAGACGAGTGTCTGGTATTTCCTGAAAAAGACTGGTCTCTATTTTACAAACGTGTCTGGAATGATCTGAATGACGGCGGCGAGGAGCCTTTGTACGTGGCGGAGTGGGACGGGACGACCCCGAATGTCCGGTACCGTGTGGTGGGTGACCATACTCAAAAGAGACCGAATGATTCTGTTTACATATTCTGCTGTAAAGACAAGACAAAGCTCAACAACACACGGTTTGGACGCATCCTGCCTAACGAGCATCACGATCTGTATGAAATGCAGTTTTTGTTCAAGTGGTGCGATCTGGATCTACTGAATAGGCTTTTTTCAATCATCAACAAAATGTTCAAATGGTGTGACATGCATGACGGATACAACAAAATTAAAGTGCAACTGTTCCACCCCGAGAGATGTGCTCGGAGCAGCACATACTCTCTGCCGTCCCCGCCCATTCACTACAACCATTCTAAAGCTCCGCGGTCGGACCTCGTCAAGCGTCGTGTATAAATCAAGGCTGAAGCGCTCCAACACCCCCTCCCCTTTTTTTCACAGCGATCATAAAATACCGCGACCCAACCCTCCCAAGCATCATTTTATAAACCATGGCCAAAGACCACGTATGCAGCTGCGGTATCTCTTTCGGCAGCATTCTCGACCCTCCCGACGACGACGCGACCCTACATACACCGACTGACGCCGGCGGTCCATCAGGACTCCACAACGACTGGGTCTCGGCTAAAACGGTCAGACGGCGCATAGAGTTGGAATCCTGCCTTAAAAACGATTGGGGCCCCAACAACATCATCAACGCCGAAGCCTCGGACCTCCAAAACTACTCTGGTCCACCTATCAAACGTAGCTTAGACTCGGATCTGATGATCGGGAGCCCCTGCCCCCACGCAGGGGACAAAAGTTTAGGGGTCCAATCGCACGACTCCTCTACATTCGACCGAACCCTACCTCATTCTAATCCTGGCTACGACGCCACAGACGGATGTTTCACCGACGTCGGATTCAAAATCGTAAAAGCAGCGACCGTGGTTTTGCTGCAACATCTCATCAACGATAAGCAGAAGGACGAGTGCGAGGGTTGCGTGATTGACCACCCCAGTCAGCTGCAACATTCCTGTCTGTTTGACCCTCCCAACTACTACTTCGACACTCACTTTGACGAACTTTCGGGCAAGCTGTTTAAACCCTCTTTTCATTCCATCATCACTACCCTCCTGGAGCGGTGCGGGTTAAAATCTCAACCCCATCGTATTCAAGGAACAGTCGGGACTATTCTGCGCGAATTAAAAGACGAACCATTCATCGTCTCCAAGGTGGAAGAAATCAGGGCGAGACTTCTGGACAAACCCTGCAAGGAAATAGTCGGCGACGTCGTTGATCTCTGGGAAAATCTCCCCAACGCGAATGGCCAGTGACCAAACCACCTCCAACATGGGTGCAGCCTGTAGCCTAAAGTACTGTATGGAATTATTGTTTAAAGACCATTACAGAGAGCAGATGACCAATCTCGTGAGCAAGATTATTATGGACGCATCCCACCCCGATACCCCGTGTCACGATACCGTGCGCGAGGCAAATCTCAAGAAAAATATGGCGTATATAAGAGGACTGGTTAGCTCGTGGGACTATTTGACGGACAAATGTGTTGACGGTAACGATCCACCCATTGTAATGATAAAACAGGTTCTAGATATGTTGTGTGAATCACGATCCCCGCTCGAGATCACCGATCTGCTGAGTACTTGTACCTACGTGGCAGATGTCTGCATCGAGCTAATGAAGAAATCAAAAGAATATGACTCCGATGATCAGGACGACGTTGTCAAAATCGTCGAAGTGATTACAAACGTGGACAAAATTGTCGTAATGTACGTCGATTACATTCTTGACAAAAACATGATGGCCTGCCGCGATTTTCTTTTCTGGTTAGATTGCCACTGACGGCATTATTAATCCATTTTGTATCCTGTAACATCCCTGTTATAACCATTGTACTTTTTAGTCTCTGTATGTAACATCATTATATCCATTTTGCATGTTGAATCATATTAACCCCATTTTTTTTTTTTTTTTACTCAGAGAGTATGTATTTTTTACACGTTGTATCAATACCATTTTACTTATAGTATGTATCTTTTCTATCCTCTATTATATCCATTTTACTTATAGTATTTCTATTATATCCATGTTTACTATCTTTTATTATATTCATTTTACTCGTATTATATCCTGTAGCGTTTTTTTAATAAAAGATTGATTCAAACCGCTTGTACGCGTCATTCTTTTCCAACGGTTGCGACGGCACCATGTCGGAGCTCATGAAAGAGGCTTATTACACGCCCTCCAACCCGGGCTCTTTAGGTGGTAAAAAACGATTAAAAGACGCCGTCTTGAAAGACACCGGGGTCCGTCTAAGCGATAAACAGGTTTCAGAATGGCTGGCTGGTGAGGACGCTTACACATTACACAAACCAGCGCCTATAAAATACAAACGAAACAGAGTGGTCGTGTACGGGGTCGACACTCAGTTCCAGGCCGATCTCGTCGACATGATCGCCTACGCTAAGGATAACGACGGTCATAAATATCTGCTGACGTGCATAGACGTATTTAGCAAGTACGCCTGGGTTCGCGTGTTGAAGAATAAGAGCGGTCTCGAGGTCACTAGAGCGTTCGAGTCTATCCTCGAAGAGGGCCGCGTACCTCAGAAATTGCAGACGGATCAGGGAAAGGAATTTTTTAACAAACAATTTCAAGATGTGATGAAAAAGCACGACATTAATCATTTCGCTACCGCTACCGATTTGAAAGCCAGCGTCGTGGAACGATTTAACAGAACCTTAAAAAGTCGTATGTGGCGATTTTTAACGGCTACAAATTCCCGTCGATACATAGATGTTTTACAAGACATCATGCAGGGGTACAATACCAGTTATCATCGAAGTATCAGAATGAGACCCGTGGACGTCGGTAAAGTAAACGAGGATCAAGTGTTTCAAAACTTGTACGGCGATATAAAGAAGACCGAGAGACCCTTATTTAATTTCAAAGTCGGCGACGTCGTCAGGATTTCTAAAGTGAGAGGTCCGTTCGCGAAAGGTTATGAGCAGAACTACACGGAGGAATTTTTCACCGTATCCTCGCGTATTCCGCGTCAACCCCCGGTCTACAGACTCACCGATTACGACGGCGATGTCATCGAGGGGATTTTTTACGAAAAAGAGCTGCAAAAAATAATTGTGAGTAAAAACAAATCTTTTAAGGTGGAAAAGATTTTAGGCCAGAAAAAACAAGGGAAATCTACGCTCGTTTTAGTGAAATGGCTAGGGTGGCCTTCAAAATTTAATAGTTACATAGATAAAAAAACTCTGCTGGACTTAAAACACCCCGTCGTTTAACGGATGAGATCATACCAGCGAAGGATCGCCATGGACGATCACGGGTTCTACGTCACGTTACCGTGCAATGCGTCGTCGTTGGTTTATCCTGAAAATCGCATATCCTCCTATACGACCAGGTTAGCAAAAGCTATAGACTTGAAAGGACGATGGGAAGTCGGACTCGCCGAAATCGAATATCCTAGAAGTTGGTACAACTTTGATGACGAAGACGGTCATTTCATCCTACAAACGGTCCCGGAACCCCCGGATAGCAAGACCTCCAAAGGCTCTTATGTCGGTTTTTCTGTAATTACGAAATTACACATAAGTGGCGGGTACTACGCAAACATTCGTACAATCCTGCGTGCTATAAATCAACTTACCGCACCGGCGGCCGTATTGAGTCTCGACGAATTCAAAAACAAGGTGAATCTGACCGCGAAACCCAACATTTCGATAAGTTTTCGAGGGAGGCTAGCCACTATTTTAGGAACGACGCTAAAACCTCTAGGAGGTTTAAACTATCATAAAAAACCAGATTTTACCGTAAACGCCGTCGCGGACGCCCCTCATCAATGCGATATCAACGGGGGGTTCTACACGATGTACGTCTACACGGATATTATCCAATATCAAACGGTCGGCGATTCTTACGTTCCTCTTTTGAGATGCGTACATATATCGGGTAAAAGCAACGACTCGGTCATTGCTAGATACGACAACCCACATTACGCATCGATCAGCAAGGATCACATCACCGACATCACCATAGAGCTGAAGGACGATCAAAACCGCAGAGTACCATTTTCTTACGGGAAAGTCATCGTAAAACTACACTTTAAACCGAAAAATGGTTTATTATAGACCCGGAGAGACCGCCGACTACGTCAGCTACTACCGAAATCAGGCCGGCGGGGATTTGCCGGGCTATGCCGGGGGAGGGGTTATGTACGGAGCGGGGTTAGGGGGTCTTTTCAGAGGCCTGTTCAGGATGGCTGTACCTCTGTTAAAAAGAGGATTTAGCATCGCGAAACCCCATCTAAAATCGGCCGCAAAAAATATAGTATCCGACGTCGTCTCAAACGTATTGACGCGGTCTCATAACGATAAAGCTCAAGACGGATCCGGTCTGATGGTCATGGCCCGTAAGAGGATGTCTAAACCACCCGGTGTGAGGAGGCGTGGTCAGTGGGGAAAGAAGAAAACAACACTCGGACCGAAGAAACGCTCAGTCGTACGCAGAAAGCGTAAGGCGGCTGTTAGACGAAAGGCGTCGATCAAGAGAGTCGTAAAAACCATCTTCTAACATGGCGTTATTGCACCGCATGTCGGGGGAGTGCATCAAGTCCGAGTTGGACCTATTTACGGTCCCGCTGACGCAGACCGTTATTGAGAAAAACGGCTATTTAGAAGTAGCCCCATTATCGGCCATATCGTACTCTGCACCGTTGGAGTTTTTTATCGCCGGCAACGGCGACGATTATTTGGATCTTAACAACACGATGCTCTATCTACGGGTGAAAATCACGGGGCCTGACGGAGCAGATATCGCTCACCCGGCTAAGGTGGGGCCGATAAATTACCTGGCAGCTACCATGTTTTCACAGGTCGACGTAACCCTCGGCGACCGCCTGATATCTCAGAGCTCCGGAACTCATCCGTATCGCTGCATCATCGAAAGTCTGCTCAACTACGGTAAAGATACGTTGGAAAGTATTTTCAGCGCCGGGCTGTTTCACAAAGACACGGCCGGTCACATGGATGTACATGACCCCGCAGGTCGTAACGAGGGGTTAACGAAGAGATCGCTCTACACCGGCCGAAGCAGCGAGGTGGAACTGCTAGCCCCCATACACAGCGATATATTCTTTCAAGAGAAACTTTTAATTAATGGATTGGATTTAAAATTACGGTTCATACGGGCTAAGGATGAATTCTGTCTGATGAGGTCCGACGACTTGGCTTACAAATTACATATAGCGGCGGCGTCCCTATTTGTCAAAAAAGTTTCCGTATCACCCCCGGTGAGACTGGCTCACGCCCAAACGCTGCTCTCGACCACGGCCAAGTACCCCATCGACAGGGTCTGTCTAAAATCGTTCTCCATACCCGCCGGCTCTCGCGTTTCCAATCAAGAAAATCTGTTTCTAGGAACGCTGCCAAAGTCTATCGTTATCGGTATGGTCGATAACGACGCATTCACCGGTTCCTACGAGAAAAATCCATTCGCGTTCAAACATTACAATCTGGAATTCCTAGCGGTCTACGTGGACGGTCAACAATTTCCCGCCAAGCCCCTACAACCTAATTTCGACGCCGGTTTGGCGGTGCGCGAATATTATCAGCTGGCGATGACGACCGGGAGACACCTTAAAGATCGACCGCTCTGTATCAGCAGGAATGATTTCCTGAACGGATACACGCTCTACGCATTTAACCTGACGCCGGACGAGGACTGCGGTCAGCACATTTCCCTCATCAAGTCCGGGAACATCAGAGTAGAAGCTCGTTTCAGACAAGCTCTGCCGAATACCGTTAATTTAATAATCTACGCCGTATTCGACAGCCTCATTGAAGTGTCTAACCGCAGACAGGTACTGATCGATCACTACTGAGAGATGAACACGCTACAACTCACAGCTATCGTGGATAAAATAGCGTGCGGGACTCATTTTCTCGGGGTTCTGCCGAGCGATCAACTACCCAAAAAACCGTTGGGGATCTTACCGTCGTTCTGCGTCGTTAATACCCACCCCTCTCGATCGCCGGGGGAGCATTGGCTAGCCGTTTATTTAGCGCGAGAGGGACGGCTTGTTTTTTCGACAGCTTCGGCAATCCGCCCAACAGCCCCCGCTTTCCAATCAGCATCAATAACTTTCTAGACGTCAACGACGTCGACGTATTATACTCCGACAGACGCGTCCAGGATTATTCATCGGATACCTGCGGACAGCACTGTGTGTTTTTTCTATATCATCTAGCCAGAGGTCGCGACTATAGCCACGTGATGAAACTATACACCGATGATTATATTAAAAATGATAAAATGGTGTCCCTCTTTGTGAAGAGATTGAGACCGCATGTTTGTAATGATAAAATGTTATCGTGCGTTCATTGTGTGCAGACATGTTTGACGTATAAATAAAAAAAGCTTAAACCATTATATTTCTTATCGTCTTTTATTTATTTAATCATAAGATACAAATGAATGAATGCTCGATCTAAGGAGTCGTTACATTTCCAGCCATTGTCGTAGGTCGATAGTCGGCGATTTAAACGGCGAGTCTTCAAAATCTCCACCCGAGGGGGGTGAATATCTCCTCCCTTTTTTTCTTTTATAAGGTCTAACAGACGGTGATGGGGGTTCTAAGGGTTTACTCTTTAGAGAGTTAATCGTACGTCTGACCTGTTGGTTCGGCACCGTAGAAAAAGGGATGTTTAATTCGCCAAAGGCGTGTAGAAACTCCGACCATCCCGGAGGTCTCCGTTCATCCCTAACGTTTTGCGGAGCCGTAACATTTTTTAACAAATCGACCATGTGCGAACCTTGTACGGCTTTACCCCTGAACACAAACTCCCCGGATTCGTTCCACGAGCTTAGTCCTTTAGCTTTAGACATCTTGTCTAATATGTATCTGCTGTTTTTCACGCTTCTCGACGGGACGTTCTTCAGAACTTCGGCGACGACAGCCTCCTCGGCTTTACCGTCTTTGACGTTAGCGGCAGTCGGCGATTCGTCTTTAGGACCGGGGTCAAGATGGGGTAACGAAAGCGTTAAAACACCGCTCTCACGATCCCCTTGTTTAACGACGGTCAAAAACCTGTTCAGGGTTTGGCTGTAAAGTTTGACTTTTTCGTAAGGATTCAAATCGTCGCGGCGTAAAATATTTCTTATGGCGGCGTCCAAATCGCTCTCCACGGTCTGTTGAATGTTCTCACGAGCATTTTCACTCTTGAGCTTATCCAGTTGATGGTGAGGGACTAAATACATCTTTTCGGCGTACTCCATCCTAACGTTTCGCTATCAAGCTCGTGAGAAACGGCACGGCGACGCTGAGGAGCGGTAGCAGGAACCCTCCCTTCTGGTTGAAGACTCGTTTCTTGGCCGCTATGCCGATTTTTTTATCGGCTACAAATTTAATATCCGCTCTTCTCTTTTTCAGTTTTTGGTACTGTTGCCTGCTGACCGGAATGACCCCGTAGAGGATGTTTAGAGCCACTTCGCAGAGCGCTAAAATGAATTCGTCGGACGCCGATTGTAATATAAGGCGTCGTTGTTTAGGGGTGGCTTTATGTAGCATTTTTAACACCGGCAGATGCTTACAAAGCCTCGCGGACATGGTGATCACGTTCTTCTTTTTTTCGGGATATAAACCACTTGACGGTCTGAAAGCAATCCTGTTCTGAGACGGTACTGCTCCGGAGTTTTCGCTTTATAGTCTATCATTAGATATCCGAAAGGTCGGTCGACCGCGTCGTGATAACACTCCATAAAGTATTTCGTGTTTCCGGGGTACATTTGACGACCTAGCATCGCCACTTGATGGACGTCCCGAGGATTTTTAAACAGGATCATATAATTGGCGTTTAAGCTGATGGTTCGACTCGACTTTCCCTGCGCGAATAAATTTTGCACTATGTAAATAGAACTGAGATTACGATGGTGACAGTATTGAGTGAACACGCGCTGCAGTTCGACGTTAGCGCTAGCTTGTTCCATGAGATCGTCGACGACGAGAAGGTTGGCGGTGGTAACAGGCAGTAAATCATCATCATTCAGACTCTGGGGTATTCCTTGTATAAATTTAATGTCATACAATTGAAGTAAATCATCGTACAAAGTTTGCCAACAATCATACAACCAAACAATGTTTTCAATTTTCTTCGAAATGATATTCAAACCTTTTTCCAACAAAAGTTTCACAAAATAAGACTTTCCGGAATTGGACGGTCCAGATACAACGCAGCTGAAAGGGTGTTGAAGTCTGAAATCAAAATCGGACACATCCTGAGAACCTCTGTGCATCGCCATCTGATCAGTAGCCGTAAGGAAGCGTGGTATAATCGCTTAAAAGCCGACGTTTATCGTACCTTAAACCTCTTAACGACTGATTTGTTTTGTAATGTGAGAGTCTTTTTATCCCTCACAATGTTTTCCGTATGAGCCAGGATGTATTTGGATCTATCGTGAGACGTCACATAGCTGTCGACCAGACCGATCAGGGATTCGAGACAGATAGCTTTGGAATTTTTTGCATTCAGAGTTATGCCCTTAGCTTTCATGGCGGACTTTACCTTTGACCGTCTCAAACGCGTAAGATTTGGGACCACTGGCACAGAAGGTCGTTATGTGGTCGTCGGGGTCCAATTCGCTCGTCAGCTCCCCTAAATGATCACCCAGAGGAGGCTCCCAGTCGCCGTCCCTAGACACGAATATGACGCTGTCGGTGTCAGAGTATAGCAGTCGTTCGCCTAGTCTGTCCATCAATTCGTACAATTCCAGTCGTGCGTGCGCTGTAGTGAAAGCGCCTACAAAAACATTGACGTCGCGCACCTTGCAAACATCGTCCTTGTCGGGTTTATGCTGGACTAGAGCTACGTCGCCTGAGACGAATGAGAAATAGGTCAAGGTGTCGGTGTTGCCAAAAACGATTCTGGTGAAATCTTCGGGCTCGCGCACCAGAATTGTTTGAGGTAAGTTCGGTCTTAAAGAGAAGCGTCCCCACAACTATTCAGAATTAGTTAGTGATCGCCCTCTGGGCGGCGTTGTACTTGATTTTTTCCGGGTCGAGTTGAATACCCTCTTTTTCAAAAATAGTCACGAATGTAGGCCGTCTTTCTCCGCATCCGTGACGACGTTCGGAGGGTAGCCCGAGCTTGTTGTTTCAAACATAAGAAGGTCTTTACGTATTCGGCAAACAAAGCGTCTGACCGTTGTGGAAAATGCCAAACCTCGTCTATCTTGGCTATCACATAACCCTTCTCGATGGCTTTTAAAAGCTCGATACTGACCCAAACAGCCCGAGAGCGATCTTTCCTGGTCCGTGTGGGTACAGCTCGAGGTCTGGTTTTGGTCTTGAGCGCAGGTTCTACATAGCGCGAACGTCAGCTTCCCGTTCGAACGGAAAGGAAGGACTGCATGGAGTAAGTTGCGGGGAGGGTACACGGTGGCTTTGATAAGCCCGTAATAATTTTCAATCGGTTCGAAATCTGCGAAAATGATTTCGGGGTGTCCGATCGGGTAGCTTTTCCTGGCCTGACAGAAAGGGTACAGACTGGTGAAATCCAGATATCTTATTTTCTCATCGCCGCTCACTTTGTGGTATAGCTTATAGGAGTA